>NC_085011.1:5484626-5489626 GCF_963854185.1 Sardina pilchardus | reverse complement strand
GACATGACAAGAAAATATATAGGCCTACACTGGCACATATCGTAATGAATATATGAAAAAAGTAATTCGAATGTGATTAATAGTAAGTAATTAATCGTTTAGACTAGTTTTTTTGTCTTTTACCAATAGCATGCCGCTAGATGTGCTACAAGATGTTTACATCCACCTTAAAAACGCACTCTTTTATTGCAGGTATCTTGGCATCACTAAGCCACTGACGTATCCTGTGAGACAAAGTGGGAGATGTATAGCGAAAATGATCTTCTCCGTGTGGCTGCTGTCCGCATCTATCACTCTACCCCCACTCTTCGGCTGGGCCCAGAATGTAAACGACGACCGCGTGTGTCTCATCAGCCAGGACTTTGGTTACACCATTTATTCCACGGCGGTAGCATTCTACATCCCAATGACTGTTATGCTGGTCATGTACCATCGCATCTACCGTGCGGCCAAGCTCAGCGCTGCCAAGCACACCATCACCGGTTTCCCCCGGCCATGTGAGCGAAAGGAGCGGCCCGAAGGAGAGGCAGATGGCGAGGAGCGCAGTGTGGACTGCGTGTCCGTCGCGCTGAAATTGCACCGCGAGGTGGAGGACTGTGCGCGCCTGTCTCGCCTTCTGCGCTCGGCCAGTGGCAATGACCACAAGAGCATTTCCATCTTCAAGCGGGAGCAGAAGGCGGCGGCCACGCTGGGTATCGTGGTGGGCGCGTTCACCGTCTGCTGGCTGCCATTCTTCCTGCTGTCCACCGCGCGGCCCTTCATCTGCGGCACCGAGTGCAGCTGCGTGCCGCTCTGGGTCGAGCGCACGCTGCTGTGGCTGGGCTACGCCAACTCTCTGATCAACCCGTTCATTTACGCCTTCTTCAATCGCGACCTGCGCACCACCTACCACAACCTCATACGGTGTCGATACCGCAACATCAACCGTCGCCTCTCTGCTGCAGGCATGCACGAGGCCCTCAAGCTGGTGGAGAGGCCTGACCTGGTGGTTTGAACACCCCCAAGCTCGTGCGCTTACATCAACAGGCGTTTGGGTGTTCTCAGGTCAGTGGAGCCCAGACCTGCTCTCTTTGAGCACAAGACCGCGGATGGAGTTGATGGTACTCCTAACAGTGATGAAGATGCCACACAGGCCATGCTCATGGTCAGCTTTGGCCCACCCAATGTCATGGACATAAAGTGTCAAAGAAGGGAATTTTGAGATGAAGCCATGAGAATCCACTGTGTCCATTTTCCTGTAGCTGAACTGATGTTCCAGTAGCTCAACCAGCATGGTGAACATAACACCAAGGTCATGAGTTTGATTCAAGGTAATGCTGGGCCCTGCATAAATGGCTGAGACACAGCATATTCATCTTGGCGCTATTTGAATAAAGTTGAATTGAAGATTCCCAGGGATAGGCATAAAGTAGCCTGGAACAATTATTTCAGAGTTAGTGCCTGTCATGATACAACTATTGGAAAGGAATCCCAATCATGAGTCACCAGACTGTTCACTTCATGAATAGAGGCATAAATAGCATATTATGAGAGAGCTACTTTAATTGGTTAGTTAGCTGCTTTGGATAAAGAGGCCACCAAACGAATACACATCAATGTACAGTGTTTCGGTGAGAAAGAGGCACAAGGCATGTGACCAGGTTTGTTGTTGTCTTGTCATGATGAAGGTAAAGTTTAAACAGTATTGTACAAAATGTGTTTGAAATATTGGTCATAGGAAAAGAGCACATGAAGGGCTTGGCCCTTGGCTCTCTCTCCTGGATAGAGAAGACAGTCTTGGCAAAACAGTCAATTTTCTACCTGTCATGCAAGCTTTTCACTTTCTTTTTCACTTTCATGACTTTCACACTCTGTTGGCAGTGACCTGGATATTTGTTTTGATGTGTTTTTCCAAAAAAGAAAACCAAGGAAATACATTTGACCATCTTGGTCATTTACTAAACCATTCCTACACTCATCAAGTGTCACGTGTCAGCATTTAGTTACGTTAATGAATGTGGTTTTATTAATGTTGGCGTTTGTGTAAAAGCATCTTTACCTGTCCACAGCACTTTGTCCAGAACAGAGCACTTCTTGGTTGAAAGTATATAGAACCTCTCACCTCGGTCCCCAGCGGCGGTGAGTCTGATGGCCAAGGCGATTCTTGTATTTAGCGTCAAATAGTCAGGGTTAACTGTAGGGCAGCTGGAACCTGATCCCAGATCTGTGTTTGCGATCTGTTTCTCTCTCTCTCTCTCTCTCTCTCTCTCTCTCTCTCTCTCTCTGGGATGTTTAATAGTCACACTCTTGGATTACCAGTAACCTTTGGAAGACACTGTGTTGCGTCTCAAGGGAAGATCCAACATGGTTTGTCAGTGGACTTAATGGATTCTTCCTTACACCTTCAGACTTTAACACATGAATGTTTTATATACCCTGTCAAAATGTTGTATACCGTACGGGCACAAGTTGGAATAGACTGTGGTGTGGAGTTTCTTCATAAAGTGTGTCATTTTAATTTTGTGAAGTTTCAGGTTATTGTACAGCATGTCATAGTGAAAATGTTTAATGAAATTTCAGACCTGATATTTATGTCAATGAATTTTATATATAAGCACCTATCTGTTGTACTGTATCTATTTATCTCAAACACAACAAACACAACAATAAACTATTTTCCTTTTAGGTATTGCCTATTGTTCATTATTGTGCACAATTGAATGTTTTAGGAAAGGTCAAGTGAGTATTAGGTTATGTAGTTTTTTATAAATGACAAGTAAATGTTAAGCACTATGCACACTGACTAGCCTTAATCCGAATTGCAAATAACACAAGCAATCAGCACAGCGTTCCCATGGCATCACTACAGTAACCTGAGAGACAGGTCAGAACTGTCTCTGTGTGTTCCCCAGAAAGACAAATGGCACTAATCTGCAACTCCTCAAGAAAATGAAAGTGTACAGGGCTGATGACACCGGGGGGTAAAAGCATATGGGCGTTTGTGTCATCTCACCTTAAAGACTTGGGAGAGATGCTAATTGTCATACTCCTTGAATGATGCTATGGCCAGGTCCCCGGTGTCACCTGGCCAGAAAGAGACTTTGGAAGCTGTCGTCTATGCCCATATAAAGAGATCAGCATGGTATCTTGTGATTTTCCCTATGAGAAAATACCTTGGAGATTTTGAATGATCACACTTCTTAAACTCTTGCGGGGATGAAGAAATCGGAAATGCAGACGTGTTGTTCTATACACTTTTGTCCTCTGCCTTCTGGCTATTGCAATGCTACTTGCCATATAATTAGCCTCAATTAACACCCAGATCTCGTTATCAAAGGTGGCAGCTTTGGTTCCTTTTTGTGGGCGAATTTAAAACGTCTAATGTGAAAGAGGAAAGGTGGATGGGACTGTACCCACAATGCAGTAGGCTTAATTCAATTCTGGGACCCTCAGGGACAATGGCAGGCCTAGCTGACTAGTTGGGAGGTTTAAGGGAAGGTTCTCCAGGGATCCACGTGCTGGATCTCAAAGACAGGCAGCCCCACTCAGCCTCTCAGAGGTGAAGGAAGAAATAAATTGAGTTTCTTAAGCATTGCCTTGAGTAATGAAGTAATGGAGAAGCAGAAGAGCAGAAGAGAGTGTTTCATTCACATCACATTTTCAGACATTTCACTGTAAAAGCACATACATTTTCAGCCAAACCTAATGATGAATGAAAATCAGTTCAACAGCAAAGGCGCAACATCTTCCTTTTTTGCATGAAATGCTTTTTAAAATACTCGGTGTTGAAAGAATCCCTTCATGCCAGGCTATTCAGCCTTACCCTCATTTAATGATGTTTACAGACAAAAACGCAAGATATTAAGGACTACTTTTTACTTTTGTGGCTCAACATGAGCATCCCTGAAATAAACATCAGAGGACAAATGAACATTGCCTATCTTCCGCTTCAGCAAAACCACCAAACATCAGGGTGGGGGCTGCCTGAGGGAGTCCTTTGGAAATTAAATAACTGTCTCGTCTCACGTTGCGTAATTTTAGTGCGTGGAAAATCCATCGTAATATGGGCCAACAAGGAGTTGAAGCCATTGGAGACTTTTGCCTTTTTTTCTGAGACAATAACAAAGTTTACAGTTTCCAATAATCTCTTTTGGTTATTATTTACGGCACTAGAGACTCCACTGTTAATGCGAGTGATTTAATTCATTTGTCTGGATTATTAATCTTAATTGCAACTCGCAGACGTGCAACACCCAAGACACCCCGCTGAAAACAACCTCAAACTCTCAAACCTCAAACTTTTGGACCGTGCCATCCATAAATTGAGATGATTGGACATAATTCTGCCATCTTTAGACTTTCTCCACCTTTCTCCACCTCCTCCATTTTGAGTGTGCCGTGCTACTCTGGGTTGATTAGCCGACATTCTGTCTGTGGTTAGTAAACTGTTGAGCAGCCAACCCCTCTGTCTGAACGCCACTGCTTTTCCTCTTGCCACCCTAATCACAGCTGTCGTAAACTGCCACTGAGGAGACCTGGTTGCCAGGTATGATTCAAAGAAAACACGGCTAGCCAGACTGAAATGCTTGATGTTCATTCAGATATCTATTTTCTACCACACTCATTTGTGTGGCTGTTAGATTTGTCTTCATTATGAGAGATATTGTATTTTATATTTTAAATATCTAAACTTGAAAATTAAAATGTAATTCTCTTATCCTGGTGCTGGGTGCAGCTGTGGCTTCGGTGTCTGAGCAGGGATTTCAGGGTTTAACCAGGTGATATTGTTTTACTCAAATCAGGCACCCTCCATCCACACATGGCAACAGGATGGCAATAAGGGTCTTGGGCCAGCACTGCTGTGGATGACCTAGCATCTTAGATGATAGATAGATAGATAGATAGATAGAAGATAGATAGATAGATAGATAGATAGATACTTTATTGATCCCCAAGGGGAAATTCAAGAAGATGTGCAGTATCAGTCATGATGGATTATAGAATATATTCAAATGGAACTA
>NC_085011.1:5437126-5479626 GCF_963854185.1 Sardina pilchardus | reverse complement strand
AACGATTGGAGAGCCTATGGGTGACTGAGTAGCTCTCTTGTTGCACCGGTGCAGTAGCTGCTCACGAGTCCATAGTTAGGTAAACAGTACTGGACAGAGGTATAGGAAGGAAAATACTGTCGAGGAAATAACAATAATAATAATAATAATAATAATAATAATAATAAAAAGTGTTGGCCTGTTTTAGATTTGTGTACATAATGATACCAGATTTTAGAAACGCATTCACTCATTCATAGGTGAACCAAAGCTGGTAAGGTCTAGTAAACATAGGCCTAATGATGTGCCTGACAGAAAAAATAAAGAAAGTAAAAGAGGGAAACAGGAGAGTTCACAGCCAGAGTTCACATTGCAACCTCAGGGCACAGTGAAAGTCTTTGAAGAGAAAGTCATTTCTAAACTGAGCCGACAATGCCAATATGCTTCTGAGGCAAAGCTTAATGGTATTAGCCATGGAGCTTATCAACCAGCCTTCAGGTAAATATCAAATAAGCAGCATACAATGAGAGCCCCATTATAATGGCTATTGCTGGGGTACATTTATATTTGCAGATTGGTTCAGAAGACCCTGATCAAACCAGCCTTTCTGTCCTTTTTCAGCCCTTATTCTTCAGTGTAAGACTTTAGTTCCACTCTTCTTGACCATTGTTGATGAAAAGAATGGGATTTGTAATCAGATCGAGATATTTGTTTTTAATTATTCCATCACATGTCCAACTCTTCACCATGGAATAATTTCAGTGATTTATTCTTTATTGTGTAAGAATAAAGCCATGGAATAGACATTTTCAAAGAGGCTTTGTAAAAGGCTTCAAAAGCTCCTTTGACTTAAACATTCCCTTGTGCATCACCCAATTGAACTTCGACCCTCCTGTCTGTAGCATTAAGCTGCTACCCATAAAAATGAATTTCCATATGTGGTTTTTATTGAGTGACCTTCAGAAAATGCAATATAACCAACAGAAATAGCCTTTACGCGTCTGCCGATTTCACTTCTCTCCATGTGCCCACTTCTCGTATGCTTCACAGAGCATGGCCAATGAAGAGAAGCTCGGGGAGCAACAAAACTACTCCATCCACCATCCGCCCTGCACCAACGCAGGTCAGTCAACTTATTGCATACGTCGTTCTCAGCATCACACCAGGATAGTGTTTTTTTGTTTTTTTTTAAGGAGATCATGTGCCATTGAAATGGTTCAAAGCAACAGGTGATGTGACTGATATTCTGATATTTTCTGACTTTACATGGTTGTAGTGGTCACTGCAACCGAGCTGTCTTGACCAGGAATGTGAGGATGTTGGACCACATGGGGTACTAGCAGAGAACATTGATGAATGGACTCTTTTTGACGAGATGCACATTTAGGAACTGCTGCTGTCAATCACGTTAGACTCCTCCAGTTATGGACTCGGCCTGTTATACGACAATGTGGGACACATGTTCACTTCAATAGGTCCTGAGAGTCCGTGGACCAAGTTGCATTTTACTGTAAAACTAACACAATTATATTACAACAACTGCATCTGCTTTAATTGGGGTGACGGAAATGTATTGTTTTTGTTGTTATTTCTATTAAATCCCCTTTAAAACTGGAGCCCAGTAATTAAATCTTTGTGGTCCCAGAACAAAAGCCCCATCAAGGCCAGCTGGCAGGCCATAGGCTGGGAGGGAAAATTGGCCTTTTGTCTTACTTTTTTTTCACGAGAATGAAATTAGACCGCAGTGGCACTAATTGTGCCTGTCTAGTTCATTGCTTACTCAACCTTGGGCCGTGTAAATGTCCTGAAAGGCACGCTTGCTTGTGGATGCAATGTTGTTTGGATCCTAAGGTCATGACATGAGATGTGGTGGGTCAGAGGGTTGCTGCTGGGCAAAGCCCTGCCGGGTGTATGAGACAAACGTTCCGTCTGTGGAAGGAGAGAGGATAAAAATGTGTCTGACTATTCTTCTCTGTCAGAACGATTCTCCCTCCATTTATGAAACACTCACAAAGCACAGACTGTATTTATCTGAGGTTTAAATGACAGACATAAAAATGCTTGTGTGAGTATTACAAATGGCATTTTTCTCATGAAAACGCTGGGTTTATTCTTTTGCTTTTGTGCAAACTGCATGACACATACACAGATGATGTACAATTAGCAGCTTCCTCCACTTCTCATCTCCAGTTAAGGTTCCTGAAACGAAAGGATGCACTTCTTCACACCACAATGTAAACACAGATTTTAACAGCTTGAAATGTCAAGTATTGTTACTTATATTAACTACAAATTGTAAGTTAACTTGAGTTCTAGATAAATTAAGCATGGCTTGTTTATGGAATCCAACACAAAGGTTGGGTCAGGATGAAATCTTAATGTAATCTGTTGCCTTAAGAGATTATACAGTGTTTAGGTCTGTGGGTCTTCCTATGGCAGAAGTATCCGATATGGCTCTATGCCCACATATACCACACATCTCTGCATCGGAGACGGTCGTAAAGGTTCAGAAGATCTGTCCTAATATTTAACAAAGTGTGAGTAATAGCCATGGTGAAGGTAAATTGTGAGCAAGTGTAATTAGGCACTTATGAAAACCCTATAGAAAATGTAAGAATGTGCTGTGACCACCCAGATTGGTTGAATGCACTGAGAGGGTATGTGTATACTCACCCTGCTCCCTGTTGCTCTCTGCTTAATCAGTAGACGGCAGGGTTTTCGAGACACAAAACCATGAAGCCGTAACTCTCACATCAAATTGCAGAACCCACCAGGATAGTTGATGTTACCATACCGCAGTAAACACAGACTAAACATGATTGAGCATCAACAATCAAAAGCCCCCAGAGTATCCGGCAGGCCCAGAGCCACTTCAGAAACGGAGTCAGATGAGAGCTGAAGTGGTGTGGTGGAATGGCATTCCTGCACAGAGAGATCAGAGACATGATAAAGGAGGGGGAGATTCACCAACGAAAAAAAATAATGGGGGTTGCCGTGCTAAACAAGGACATGGATTTGTTCATGGAAGTATTACCCTGTATTATCAATAGCATTTCACGTTTGTTGGAAAGCTAGCTACAGTAGCTTATTAGCCTGAACGCTTGATTGGGGTCAATAAGCATTTGGTGGATAAACAGCATTTGACAAAAGGCTGAGATGTTATCAGTGCCATCATCAAGTCAAGTGGCAAGAGAAGCTTTATGAAGCTTCAAGCCCAAAAGGCTGATACTGTAACTCTGTAGTGTAATGTTGAGTGCAGCTATGACCATACTTATAATCATTTTCATCATTTAATTGATCAAACAAATCAATAGATTATCTCACCAGTATCGTGGACAGCTCTGCTTTGTATGAAATGTATTTTGTTATGGATCTCTCCACACTCATTTACATTGGATCTTGCTTGGGACCTGGGGCCATTACCAAGATGGCTGCCAAGTGGCGAGCCATAATGATAAGGACTTTAAAGCGGTCTGCCTGGCTGAGGGAACGGTGGGATGAGTTTGTGATTCATTATTGATTTGACAGATCTACCAGAGTTGCTGTCGGCTGTCATACTCCTACTCAAGAGGCTCACCTCTCCTTTTCTACTCCAACACTCGGCCATGCTCACCGAGCCCATACCTAGATCACTGCACAGCTACACATTACACTGTCTTCTATAAACCACAACTGTACAATATTTCTCAATGTCTATCAATTCAATATAACATACTGAACCAAAAACGATATATATTTGTTTCTTCCTTTCTTCACTAAGAATGAAACCCAACTGGACCTACAGTAAGAATGCTGTTCTTACCATTCCGCCCCTTGATCCCATAGATCGTTGTTTCTCAAGGTCACAGACAGGATAATCATGCCCCCAGAGTAAAACAACTCATCAGTTATTTATTATGCTAAACCATGATGCCATTCTCTCCATGAAATATCTGACTAGGTGTGAGGTGCACGACTATTAGTTCTAAACAATAATGACCCAAACCAACAAGGCAGCTGGGCTTCACATGCAAGTGTAATTCTAAGCGCTGTTGAATGGCTGTTGAAAGACTTGCCTCATCATTGCCTCTATTATATTCCCAGCCCTTCATTTTTTCTGCTCTTTCTTTTTGCTTTTTAACACACTACACATTAAATATATATTTAGTCAGTTTTTGTCTTGTTTACAAAGGAGTGAGAGGGAGGAAAGAAAGTTAATTCCCTACTACAAATTCACTACAATACAATTTATTCACATTCTTTTTCTGTATTTTAGCATTTAACAACGATTCAAACATTTCCCTATCACACATGCAAGAACTAAGAACTTGCAAATGAATACCGGTAGGCCTACATGAGCTGAGAATTATAAGGTTCTATCTCCACTTCTGGTCGAAATTGAGTTTTTGACATAATCTGATCCATTAGGTGTTAATGCCTATGTGGTGCTATTTTTGTAAAAAAAAATATTTTTTGTTAGTAAAATAAAAAGGTACTACATAACAGTTTTACTAGCTATATAAAAACTTTGATGCTCAATATCTCAGAAGTACCCTAAACAGAGATAGAACCTTATAATTCTAAACTCACCGGTGGCTAGTTTTCCTTCTTCTTTATGTGTCCCTTCCAAGAGGCTCAGACCTTTTCTTGGCCAAACCTGTGCTGTGTGATAAATGTTCTTCCTCAACGTGTGAAAGCTTTTCACACATGCGGCAACAGAAGGCTACATTCCTATGTGCGGCACACATCAACACTTCTCATGTAGGCCTCATGTGTTGGGGTGCTGTTGTAGGCTACTATAAGCACTGGATGCAGAGACTTTGGGCCATTCGAGGACCCAACGGTGTCGTCATTGCTATGGTGATTAAACGCGACATTCTTAATCAGAATCTCGAGTTGATGGCTCCCAATCATAGACCTAAAAGAACAACAGGAGAGTAATGAAGACTCTCTGCCAATCTACTTCCACTGTGCTTTCACCCACAAAGGTCACCCAGAGAACTCCATGTTCTCAGAGAGCATATTCACACAAGACCTCGTTGGTGATCTTAATGTTGCTGTTGACCGTAAAAAAAACATCTAAGAACAGTAATTTGTGATTTGAATCATCAATCAATAATGATTAATGTTTAATGTGTTTCTGGTGAGTCAGCCCAGCACACTCTTCCTCTGGTGCATCTATGTGACAGGGAGGATGAAGAGGAAGTTACTGAATCACTACCATATGATAGATACTCATGGGCATGGCGTCACTCACACTTTCAGTGTGGCCTCTACCAATGCAACTTGCCTACGCTGAGTAGAGTACGCTCACACAATGATGAGTGTATTTGTGTGAGTGCCGTGGGCGCCTGAGAGGGTTTGTGTATAACACTGCATTGAGTGCTTTTACGCATGTGCTTTTTTGTTTCAATTGACAACTGCCAAATAATTTAAATTCACACACATAGACACGGACACTCATGCGAGTACAGTTTCACTTTAGCTTCCAATGACTCTCCTAATCTTGGCAGCCCTCCACTCCCACACTTCATCTATTCAGCCAGGCAGAAACAATTAATGTGCTTTCAGTCGCGACTACGCCATTTTATCAGAGAACATAGCGGCATAGGGACAGTACCAAGAATAATTTGACTGCTTACTAATGTTGCCGTTACGCAACCACATGCTCAGTAATTAAGACAAATAATCCTCCCGGTGATATTTAAACCTCGAACAGAGTTCAAATCAACGGCCTAATGATGCTTGTTTTGGCTGAGGGCACACTGCGCTCAGGGAGACTGCCTTTAGG
Organism: Sardina pilchardus; assembly: GCF_963854185.1. Taxonomy (NCBI): domain Eukaryota; kingdom Metazoa; phylum Chordata; class Actinopteri; order Clupeiformes; family Clupeidae; genus Sardina; species Sardina pilchardus. The sequence goes on along the minus strand of NC_085011.1, from coordinate 5,473,877 downwards.
TGCACACATAGGAGCTACTTAGCCTTTTGGGTCATGATGATTAAGGAGAGAGTACAGCGTGGATGGAGGAGGGAAATATCATCTAAGAACAGCACCGCAGAATGCCTTTCTTTTGCCCTGTTAGGCTGTTTTATTTCCTTGGTCATGTCAAACAAATAATATGATGTGATGGAAGTTTGTTGTTTTATCTTTGCTTGCCATTGCATTTAATAGCTTAAAACATTTAGCTTTCTCTTCACACAACTCTGTACATGCATCACAGTTTAATAAATACGAAATAATGAATATTAAGAAAACATATTTATTCTTCTAAAGATGAATTGTATTGATATAAAATAACATGAACATCATCAACGTTCATGAATGTATTATTGCAATGTAATCACAGCTAGAAATTGTGCCATATCAACCCGAGTCTCACAGACCATCAGCTCTTCAAGTGACTGTCTGCTCTGCCAAGCACAGACCATAATAATTTAATTGATTCACACAAAGTTCTAACTCGTTGCTAAGTGATGTTAAGCACTCACACGTCCAAAAGAAACAAAAACACACGTCCCTCCCCCAAAAAGAATTCCACTGTATTAGTCAGAGTCAAAGATCATAGAGCGCTCCGAATGTGTTCCTAGGATACATCAAACTGACACTGATGAATCTACGTTCTGAAAGTTGAACAAAGTTAAAGACTCAGCTCTTTTGTGGCTAGCGTACTAACTCGTCCACTGCTGCACCATATAGCGAATTTCAACCTCTGATTTCGTGGGATCAAGTTCTGCAGACATTCTGACCACTAGATTCCCTCTTTACCGTAACAAGCCTGAGATGGTGCTGACAGTTCACAGCGCATTCAGACCTGGCTGCAGTGCCACAGCGACTACACTAAGCACTATGTGACGACGCGACAAGAGAATCTGTGGCTTTAATTACGCCCTTGTTGTTCTCTCCCAACACACTCTGGGAACTACAGCCTGAGAGTGAGTGTCATTAAGATCAATTATTGATGCCCACCCTCACGAGGAGGAGCCCCGTCCCAAGTGGGGAGAAGAGGACAGCTGTGCACAGAAAGCTTGGTGGATGTGCCCATGACTGTTCCATTCCTGCATTTTTTATGAGAATAATACAGGGAGACTGCACCGGGAAGAGATCGACTTCCCCCCTCAGCAGCTCCTGTACTCCACTGTGCCTCGGCTCATGGAGCCCCAGACACCCATTTGCCGTGCTCCAGCGGCTGAGCAGATGGCCAGTGCACTGCACTGCGGTGCGCGGATGCTCCCCACTCTGGTCCCTAAGGCCAGTTCTTCAAACGAGTCCTGGAGCAGCGAGCTCGATCTGCAGAGGACCCGGGCCTTCACCTTTGCCTCTGTCGCCCGGGTTACTGTACCTGAGGCAAGGCACAGCTGGGTCAAGGTCCTTAGGTAGGAAACTACATGTACTGTACGCCTCTCAGCGATGACATGGCACTGACATGGTGCAGAACTATAAAAAGATGACATGGGCGAGTTAGATGCACAAGTGTTTATTTTTGTGATTTTGTGCGAATATGATGTGTATTTTACTACAGGAAAGAATATTGCATGAATACATTCAACCAAACCCAGGTTTCTGACAAATCACATAAAGGCATTGCATTGTTTGAAAAGTTTAGGTTAGTGTAGGGAGGTATTATATTAAATATGGTACAAATATTGTACATCCTATTGATTAAAGAGTCTTAAGAGACGTAATATGCTATGCTAGTATGTACAAGTCTTTATGAATCTACATGCAGTCCCCTCACCAGAGCTGTATGATTTGTCAGAGACAATATGTTTGTCTCTTTCTATGTCTAGTTGACCTTCATTATCAACTAAATGTCGACTAAATAATTAAAATTTGTGCAATATATAACAATGATACACAAAAAAATACAAATATGCCATTATATAAAACACTATGTGTACAGTAAAAAAAAGTGCAATGTTTTTTTTTTGTTTAAAAAAAGGACTATAAAAAATAAAAACCACTGTGCCACAGGAAGTGACTTAAATGTGTTTTGACAGACCAAACCAAACCGTATCGATTGGCTTCCCTTTGGGAGGACTTCACTTTCCGAATCGGGAGCGCAGTCGTCTCTTTATGACGAGGTGGTCACTTTCCCTCTCCTCTGTCTCTCGTCCAATGATCTGTGAGATTGCACAAAGGTCAGTGCTCTCAGCAAACTCACAGGCGGAACATTTTTTCTAGGCCTATTCTATCCAATGACACAATGTGGAGGCCATTTCATTGGAAAGAATGCAAGACTTATATAATATTTATGTAACATTATTCAATGGAAATCGGGTGATAACACAGGCTGAAGAATGGGCTATTCCATTATAGACACTGATTCTACCCCACTGAAAACCAATTGAAATTCTGTGAATAACTAACACAGTTCACATAGAGTTATGTTACAAAAAAAAATACAATCAAACTTATAAAACAACAGGGCTGTTTGATTAAAACCACCCATTAGAGCTTATACCGCAATTTCCCGACTATTAGCCGTGGCTTATACATTGATTTTGCAAAAATTCTTCCGCTATGAGGTTGATACACGGGGATAGTTAATATGGTATTAATATGTTTTTTTTATTGTGTCTTTTAACTTGCGTAAAACACTGCCCTGGGGTTCATACACAATGCGGCTTATACACGGGAAATGACTGTACAGCCCACGTACCCTCACAAAAGTGGTGAGTGGGGTTTTGAGTCCAACCTGAGTGTTGCACTTGTCTCAGTGAAGGTGAAAGACGACTCGGTGAGAGAGTACCAGTGTTTACCTGGTTGGCAGGTATATCCATGGGGGCTGAGATCGATGGGTGGTAGAGCTTCTTTTTGGGCCGTTTGGACGAGGTGCCTCCATCCCCATCAGAGCGTCCACTCACCAGCCCCATGATCTTCTTAGCTGTGCAGATGAAGGAGAACAAAGAGGACAAACGGGTCAGTTACTTGCTTTGCCACTGCGGGGAATAGGAAGTGCCTGCAAGCGGAATCACAAGACCAGAACTCTCTTTCAGTCCCCCAGCTCTCAAATGGTTCTTTTGCATAATTAATGACTTTCAAGTTCTCTATCTCAGCTTCATTTCTTAACTCATTTCCAAATGTAACGTTTTAGACATTTTAGGGTTTCAGCTTTTAAAAATGGTGTTATAATAACACTGCTGTTCCCTGCCATGGCAAACTTAATTAATGAACTGGAACTGATGGATGCAAATGACGTAGGAGGAAGGTACTGTACAGTACACTTGGTCAGTTCGATTTGTAGCAGGTCGGGGTCAGATTGAGAGAGACGGGCTCGAACTGACCTTTACTGCCCAGGAAGGTGGGTGAGCTCTGCAGGAAGTCTCCGATCTTCTGCAGCTTGCCCTCTCTTCCACTGCGCAGGCTGGACTGAGAGCCATGGGAGGCTTTACTGCTTGGGGCAGGAGACTGCAGCACAAAAGGACAACTCTCTTACACACAGCCTTTAGATTTGAATTTAACATGTTCTCATTTTAGTGGGACAGTTAAGCAGAGAAATGTATCACTTTGTGATAAAAGCATCAAAACTAATACAGTTACATATTTGACCATGAATCTAAATACATACCGTAATTTCCCAACTATAAGCCGCGGTTTATACATTAATTTTGCAAAATTTCTTCAGCTATGAGACTAATACATGGGCGCAGTTAATATGATATTAATATGGTTTTATTTCTTTTAACTTGCATAAAACACTGCCTTGCAGCTTATACACAAGGCGGCTTATATGCGGGAAATTACTGTATAGCAAGGCATATTCGGTACCACTGGAACTGTAATGTTAAATAGATTAAGAATATTAGGCACTTACAACTCCAATCCTTCAAAGAGAAAATGACAGAGCTTTTAACCGCATTATAATCAATAGGCCAAAATCATATTACATTACATTCATATAGCTTCAGGGTATGTAATATCAACACCTCATCAGAAAGCAAATATAATCCCCATTACATAACTGCAAAAAGGTTCTCCATTGTTTTCACAGTTAGCATTTTAAAATGATATCAGATTAGTAAACGTTTGCTGATAATGGGCAATGTAGATATTGCATTAACGATCAGCCATTTCTTTCTACAACAGAACCCCTTTATACAGTAATTGTGTAAGCACATAACGTAATCTGAAAACAGTCGCCCTGATTTAAAAAAAGAAAAACAAAAAAACAAAGCAACTGATCTCAGCTGGTATTCTGTTTAATACTGGAATGGACATTCCTAAGTGACCCCAAACTTTTGACCGGTGGTGTATATGTTCACAGTAGTTCAGCACAGGAGAACATAATAGAGTCAACATAACATAACGATAATCTAATCTAATTCAGTTATGAAATAATGCCATTAATGTTCCCAGAAGCCGGTAGAGGAACGAGCGTGTCGCACGCATGGCACATTCCAAAAGAGGCCTGTTTCGTTCAGATCTGCCACTGCCGATGTCTGGCCATGTGGCTATTTCACGGAGAGCGCTTCGTGGCACGCGTTGAACGCACTCACCCCGGGGCTGAGAGCCGGGGCAACAGGAAGAGGGGGGGCATGGATGGTGATTCTCATGATCTCATGATTACACTGCCACTGGGCACTGAGCACCTGCGGGGCGGATCAGATGGCCATCATGCCATGTGATTAGGGTATCAACGGGTACGGGGCTCCTGTGGAGCAACTCAGACGTGAATGTGCGCGGTCTTCGTGATCGTCAGATCCGACTCACAATTGGATATTTTTAGGGACCATCTGAAGCAGAGGCCGAAAGGGCGTTTTTTTCCACTGCATTGCCACAGAAAAAGGGGGAATGGGTTGTTGAGTGGCATATGTAATGCCCCCATGCTGACAGGTGCTGTGCCAAGCTGTGCCAGGTGCTCCTGCCAGTCTGAGACCAGATGGATGTGCCCCATGTTTGTGATCACAAATGTTAAGACATAAAAAAGAGCATATTAATCTAATGGATAACCACATTGTTCTCATTGCTCTGGAAATCCAGAGTTCTCGGCAAGATTTGAATTTGCTCAGCGAGTCAATCAGTAATGATGCTCATTAACCATGTCCTTGGAGGAGCCGAGTTGCACCAATCACATCGGTGTATCTGATATGCGAGGGCCAGAGGCGATCTAAACAGATGACAACTGTAACGACTGTAGCGTGGGAGCCGGGAATCGGTCAGTAAACATTGGTCGTAGTAGTGTTATCCAATTGTGTGCAGTGATATTTTGCATGTTTGTTGCCACCCCCTGAGTTGGGACATTTTTAGTATTCATTAGCCAGACCCTAAATCTTTTTGGATGTGGATCTGGATTTCCAGGCTAACCAAGACCTGGCATATTAAAGAAATCAGGCTTTGGAAGTCACAGCTCTTGAAATATTTTGTTTGCACTAAATTTTTCATATATTTTGTTTTATCTTGCGTTCAACATTTATCCTAAAAAAAATAAATCATTTAGTACATTTCGTACTTGTATTGCCTCCATAAATATTTTAGCAATATTAGTCATACTGGTATAAAATTAATTTAATACTATAGAGCTAGAAAAAGTCTTACTGCTGATAAACGAGCTCCATTTTGTTTCACAGCCTTGCTCTATATAATATTTTTCAGGAGACACTAAAGGGAAAATTCCACTAAAGCAAGAAATGTGTGCTTTATTGTCTGTAAAGACAGCACTTGGTGACTGCTTCCCTCTATCCATAGTTCATTTCACCCCACCTTTTATGTCTCCCCAACTCCTCTCTCAAATTGCAACATTAATGAAAACAGCTATTCACATTCCCACCGATGATGTCACACACTTAAAGCAGACGCTTACCGGCAGTGCCGTGGGCCACACACCTGGAACCATTATGACAAATCCCCGCAGGTGTGTGTATGTGTGTGTGTGTGTGTGTGTGTGTTGTGTGTGTGTGTTGTGTGTGTGTGTGTGTGTGTGTGTGTGTGTGTGTGTGTGTGTGTGTGTGTGTGTGTGTGTGTGTGTGTGTGTGTTTGTGTGTGTGTGTGTGTGTGTGTGTGTGTGTGTGTGTGTGTGTGTTGTGTGCGTGTGTTGTGTGCGTGAGGGGGGTTAATAGCCCATCAGAAAGCCAACACTGGCTTTGCTGAGACACACGACTTCATATCAAAGCTCGGTGGAGAGTTATAGAAGACCAGGCGCACTCGGGACCTCATGAATAACACAACGGGACTGTTTCCAGTTGGGCAGCTGAGTGGCCACCTAAGACTCCTGGCTTGGATCTCACCTCCTCCTGGTGCATGGCCAGCTTGGGTGTCAGCCTGGACCTTGTGTTCCTCTTGTTCTCGCTGTCCACCGCGTCCTACCGAGAGGAAGGAGACAGAGTCAGAGTCAGCACCAGCCAGATGACAGAAGGGAAGGGGGGTGGGGTGAGGAAGGAAGGAAAACAAGAGCTCACAAGAGAACACATTGATGAGTAAATCTAGTGAATGGAACCACATATTAGAGTCTTTATGCACTCAAACCGTTTTTTATTAACTTAAAGAAAAGACATGCAGTCCTACAGAAAATCATAGTGTCACGTCATTAGCTTTAAATGGCCTCATCAGCTTTAAAGGTACTGTGATCAATAGATGTGTGAGACACGTTAAACAATCGAAACGACATTGTGAAATGATGGGTGCAGTGCAAGGGATTAGAGTGATGTGACGTGGTGTTGAGTATGGGTGATGTGAAATGCGTGCTACTGGATCAGAGGCGTTTCGATGGCCTAAAGACAGATGGAGATGAGGTGGCAGCTCGGGATTAGAGCGATGTGACGTGGTGTTGAGTATTGGTGATGTGAAATGCGTGCTGCTGGATCAGAGGCGTTTCGATGGCCTAAAGACAGATGGAGATGAGGTGGCAGCTCGGGATTAGAGTGATGTGACGTGGTGTTGAGTATTGGTGATGTGAAATGCGTGCTACTGGATCAGAAGCATTAAAATGGCCTAAAGACAGATGGAGATGAGGTGACAGCTCGGCGCGCCCCCGTCACACGACCACGACACATACGCCACGTCCGAGGCCACAAGTGAGAGAGGACATGACGGCGGCGGTGAAGCGAGGGGGCGGCAGCAGCAGCAGCAGCAGAAGGGAAGTAATCAAAAAACAAACACGGCTCCATTGTTAATGAGGATGAAGAATGCATGCTGGCCCGAGGCTGCCTGGTGGCGGGCCGGGGGAACATGGGAGGCTCGGTGGAACGGAGTGTCAGATGCAAGGCCAGCAGTGCACTCCCATTAAAAGCATCTTCAATCAGTCATCGGCCTCATCTATCTGCGCCCCTCTACCAGGCCCAACGCAAGCATCGCCATTTCCAGAAACACACACGCACACGCACACACACAGACACACACACACACACACACACACACACACACACACACACACACACCTGTCCAAAAACTACTCAACAAAAGCCAGACGGACAATCTCTAGGCTAATAAGTGGAATGAAGAACTAAGTGAATCAAAAGACTGGGAAGCGTCTTTCAGATGAGCTCATTAGCGGGGCTGTGTGGTGCTGTGGCGCTGGGAGCTGAGTCCCACTGCTGGGGTGTGTGTGTGTGTGTGTGTGTGGGTGCCCGTTCCAGCCCACTGCTGGGGCTCTGGCAGGCTTGGCGCATGTGGCACCTCATGACCAAGACTTGGAGGCCCAACGCCAGAACAGACGTGACGCGCGGCGCCAATTACACCCGTGAGCTTCACCGCGCGGGGAGGGAAACAAACAAACAAACAAACAAACAAACAGCCAGACAAAACAAACACACCTTGAAAGTTCACCAATTATAAACTAGGATGGTCGAGAGATAGGTGTTTAGGTGTGTGCCTCTAAACTCTATTGATTGAGCAGAATTAAAGGATAATATTCCCATACAAATGGCAGAATTAAAGGATTTCTGTGTAAATACCAGAATTGAAGTAAACCCAGGTAAATACCAAAGCCTGATTATCCATCCTATGAATTAAAGCCCGATGATAAGTGTTGATGGCTGGACTGAATGGTAGAATCATTGAATCGAATGGATGATTTGAAGGGAGAATGAGGTGATGGGCTACAGGCTAGATGAAGAAGATTTCAAGAAGGAGCAGAGGAGGGTACCTGTGTGTTTTGTTTGGGTGTTTGAGGTGTTGCTTTATTGTTGTTCTTGCTGATTTTCTTCCTTAAACTGAAAGACTTGTGTGGGGAGAAAACACAAGCACAAAGGTTTCCCTATTATTATTATTATTATTATTATTCTTTTTACAAAAAGCATTTGTTTTAGGACAGCTCGCTGCACACAGGGGAAAAAGAAAAACAAAACAGTCACATCTGCTCAGCTGGACTCCTCACAGGACACCTAACATTTGGAGGACATTCACGTCAGTCACGTGTCATGATCCCGTCGTTTCGATTTCCCTCCACTCCCCTCACAGAGGACACCATGTCGGACTCAGACACAGTCTCCGAGACCAGACAGCATTAAAACGCGGCGGCTGCTTTGCATTCCCCTTCCAGACAACAACTAAGGGAGATGGATGGTGCTGGAGGCAGAGTGCTACTGCTGAGGACAGTAAAACGCCCCAACTCTAGACTTTAACCTCCACGCACACCGGGCTCTCACTCAAATGTCCAATTAGATGCGACTCGAGCTGCGTATGTCTGTGAGGACATCAAATCAATGGGGGGTCAATGGGAATCTACCGGCGTAGCTGCAGCAATTAATGAGAATTAACCACAACCCAAAATAACCACATCAATATTCAACGGCCTGCACACTACGATGCGTACTCAATGGAGCAGCCACAGCTAGGCACTGCCCTTCCAGCTGACAAGAGCAAGCCCCACAGGGAGCCCTGCACCATGCGTTACTGTGTGGGCCACTAGGGGAAATAGTGAGTGTGTGGGCGTGAGTGTGTATATGTGTGTATATGTGTGTGTGTGTGTGTGTGTGTGTGTGTGTGTGTATATATGGGAATGTATGTGTGTGTGTATATATATGTACTGTATATACATGGGAGTGTGTAAGTGTGTGTGTGCGCATATATATATATATATACATGGGAGTGTGTGTGTGTGTGTGTGTGTGGTGTGTGTGTGTGTGTGTGAGGGGAAGACACACTGTGAGAGCGGAGACAAAGCCCCGCGGAGTGGCGGAGTAATCCCACTAATGACTGCTGTGCTGACTACTGCTCCTCCCTCCCCACTCACTCCCTCCCCTCAGCACTGAGCTGGCACACACACAGCCCCACGCCGCCGCCCCGCTCTGGCACACCGCTCTGCTCACACACACACACACACACACACACACACACACACACACACACACACACACGCTACACACACACACACACACACACACACACACACACACACACACACATACACTCTACACACACGTGCTACACACACAAACACACGCGCTACACACACAAACACACGCGCTACACACACAAACACACACACAAACACACGCGCTACACACACACACACACACACACACACACACACGCAACACACACACACACACACACACTACACACACACTCTACACACACACACACACACTCTACACAGACACACAAACGCTACACACACACACGCTACACACGCACACACACACACACACACGCTACGCACGCACGCACGCACCCACGCACACTTGCCCTAGACACTGTACACAGGAAATTACATAACACATTTGACATGTTCGCTCCAGAGCGACACAAACATGGCACATGGCTGTTGCAATTGACTATGCCATTCACCATTACCAGTTACACCACAACACACTCACTATAATCAACACACTTCAGCACAGTTTAGCATCAGGGCTGGAGGAGGACAGGAGTGGAGATCTCGTCTAAATGTTTAGATAATCAATTTCATCTAATGTTGTTGGGTCAGAGCAGAGGCCTCGTCCATTTGAGTGGTCAACACTGGTCTGAATCTGTGTTAGTCAAACACACAGATAAGGGGCTACCTGTCTGCCAGGTAAAGAGACCAATCCTACATCATCATATCAGACAGCACCATTGTGCAAACTAAGGCAGTGTGGAATGCAGCAGTTAGTGACTAGGGGTGCATGAGGCGTTTTATTCTGCTGCTTATTCTCAATGTTAAATGCACTTAAAACCTCAACTCCATATTACTGTCAAGAAATAAAATACAGGATCATTTAGCTTATATATTATTAGAGAGCATGTCAAACACAAAGTTGGAAATTCTTTTCTTGACTTCTGGAAGACCGATTTCAAAAGTCCCATGACCATTCAATCGTGACTTGACTGAGCACTAGGCATAATTACACTATAAAAATGACCTTAAAAAACATTTTCAGGGTTTAAGACTCAATTAGGAATACACAAGTATTTTACAACCAAGTATTTTTCAGATAAAAAAAAAACTAAAAAAACATGGCTCTTCTCAAAGAACAATGAAACAACCTCAACAATCTAAATAATGTCTCATTACTGACAGGTTTTAAAGACCAGGTTTCCAAAAGTAGACTTTCTTAGAATCCAAGACGGGACCAGAGCTGATGCTATACCACTCAGCAGGACCGTTTCTATGTCTGTGGGAACCGTGATATGAAGATGTAAATGGCAAAACTGACAGCCGTCCTTCCTTATACAACTCAGTTACGTAATCTCATACTTACGGTATATATGATGATTTTTTACAATCGTATTAATCTCACTGCGATAATCACTGAACTGACTGATCACAAAATCGCTAGAAAATAATTTTCTGTTGAGCCTGACCACATGGCTTCTGGGGTCATTAAAAGGCCATCTCTACTCCTCCATGGGGATTTGACTGTGATCTTGAGTAAAATGGGCCTCTGCCTCTTCTGCTCACATCCCCAGAGTCCACACCCCCTGACAAATGCTTTCTTTAGGTTGGCTCCGGATCACAGTACGAGCGAGCGCTACTAGGGTGTGTTCCACCTGAGTAACGTATGGAACGTGTATAAATCAAGGAGTGGCGTGTTGCAATGCCGAGTGAATAATGAACTCGTTAGAACGTCCATATTTTCTCTTGTCCTCAGCTGATTAATCAGAGCTGTCTTGGATTCACTACTCATTTCAGTCTTACCAAACCGTGTCCTGAATTTCTCACAGAGTAGTGTCTACCTCATTCTATCATCTGCGCGTACTTAAACGAACATTTGATTAGAAAGCCTTCTGGGCTTCCAGTGACCGGTGGAACGATTATTCAAACATTCATTTCCATATCAAGTTTCTTAAAACCGGAACAGAAAAAGAGTGCCTCTCAGTAGATGCCTGACTTTATGACACGAACAGAATACATCTGCATCATAATTCGGCAGCAGCCAATCCATCAGTGTTTCCAAACATTTCCATAAAACGACCCCGATTCATTTGATATATATGCCAAAGGCACCACAGTCTACACCATGTCTAGGCTTTTACAGCATCCATCAATGAGACGCAGCAGGATCAGAGGCTGAGAGGAAGTGTCAACATGCCCAATTAGCAGACATTTAGCAGCGCAGCATAACCAGCTGATCGTGCTTAAATGGTGGCTAATGAGGCCGACTGAGACGCAGCTACACATTGATGCTGTTCTGCTTGGCTCAGTGGGCTCCGAGACTGCTGGGGCTCAGTGTGTGTTATTAGCAGAGGAACGAAGCACGCACCCTCCCACACACCCACCCACACCCACAGAAAGTTCTTGGGGGAGACTGCTTGGGCTCAGTGTATTAGCAGAGGCCCAAAGCTATTGAGGGAGACTGCTTGGACTCCTTAGCAGATTACCAAGGCTTTGAGTATCCTTGTGCCACACCCTGTACAGAGAGCTTGAGGGAGACTGCTTGGACTTCTTCGCAGATAACCAAGGCTCTGAGTATCCTTGTGCCACATCCTGTGCAGAGAGCTTGAGGGAGACTGCTTGGACTCCTTTAGGTCTGTCGCGATATTCAATAAATCAATAAATCACACGATAAAAAAAATGAGCTCGATAACTTTTCCGGCCGCGATAATTTCCATTTTCATGCTTGATTGTTTTTCTTCTCTCTCTCTCTCTCTCTCTCTCTCTACGAAAGAGAGGATAACCACGGTGCTTCCTTTAGCGCAGCCTAACGAGGAGTGAACCCTCATGTCAGTCAGTTGTCAGACATGTATCTTTCAATAACATGACGGACAACTTTACTTTCTTACATTCATTTGATTAACAGGCTAGACGAGGCTTTGGCGATTGGCCTAAGCACACTGAAGAGGCATACTGTTGTAGCTTGACAGGTATGGGGGTAAAAATAGTGATAATGCAGTTCAGAAAATCATGCTTATAAGCTACGTTTTTTCATCATCTGATAAAGACACACTCCGCAAAGTCTGCACTCCGCGTAGAGCTCAAGAATCAGCCAAAACAGCCGGCAGTTCCGGTTAAAATGTCGTAAGCTAATTGTCAGCTGTGGTGAAATGTGTTCGTAATCAACGTTATATGTCATAAACGTAGCATACCTATGAAAAGGCTTTGCAGTAGGATTATCCGATGACCAACGTATTGCTTCAATTTGTGTTTTATGTGACGTGCAGATGCTGGGTTCATGCCGTTTTGCGCAAGTTTCAAATGTTTAGCTGACTGCGTAGGCCTAATTGATCAGCTATGATGACATTTAGTTCCGTGCATAAGGCTTAGCAACTGTTACTCTACACGCCCCCTGTTGCATGTCACGTTTTAATTTGCTGGCCCTTAAACAGAGTCGAGACTGAGAGTCCATTGTATTTATTGTTTTTGGTCGTTTTGTTCATTTATTGTGGATATTTAAAAATGTCTTCCCATTCCAGTTCCTTATTCTTTAGAAATACAAGTTATTGATCTTTGAAAAGGTGTACCTGCATTATTATGCCATTATCATTATATTAGATAAAAATGATCTCAGAACGGCAATATTATCGTTTATCGCAATAATTTCTGGGACAATTTATCGTCCAGCAAAATGTGTTATCGTGACAGGCCTAGACTCCTTAGCAGATGACCAAGGCCCTGAGTATCCTTGTGCCACATCCTGTAGTGTACAGAGAGCTTGAGGGAGACTGCTTGGCTGAGCTGAGAGGATGGGTGGGTGGTTCAGTGGGTGCGCAGTTGAGGGGGAGAGGAGGATTAACTCGGCTCAAGCTGAAGCACCTTTGAACCGAGTAAGGGAAGACAGAGGCACGGGCGGCCCAGACAGAGCCAGGGTCCGCAAGCACAGGCACGCTCCAGCGCTCAGACTAATGACCTGCAAGGAGTGGAAGAGTCGGGCAGTACAGCAGCCGTACTCCCAGGTGGGTCTTACGGGGTCGGCTGGTGTTACGCCCCCATCTCCCAACGTGCATGCACAGGCTCACGCTCACACACACGTGCACGCACAAACACACACACACACACACACACACACACACACGCGAGCACAGGAACACACTGGGCTCAAGCATATGAGCTGGGCTCCCCACTCTGCCAGCACTATTGTAGAGATGGATGGAGCTGAGTGAGTGTGTGCCGATAATGTCATTTCCAACATGGACTATAAATGGCCGGATTAGAGTCTCTTCACAGCATCAGTGATGAGCCCAAGGCTAAATTCCGCTCAACGCATTCCCACGCAGGCCAGGATCGATAGATTGGATATGGGACGGGCAGCACTGTTGTCTGCCAAATGACTGTGAAGTCGTAGCACCCCTTTCCTCTCAGGCACCACTAGCATAACTATTAATATCACATTTAAAAGGACTTAAGAGCCATTATGTAACAAAAACAGTCATACATACATACCCGTAATTTCCCGACTATTAGCCGCGGCTTATACATTGATTTTGCTAAATTTCTTCAGCTATGAGGTTAATACATGGGGGCAGTTAATATGGTGTTAATATGGTTTTGTTTGTTTTAACTTGCATGAAACACTGTCCTGCGGCTTATACACAATGTGGCTTATATGCGGGAAATTACTGTAGACAGGTCAATAACAAACTGGTGCTGAAATACGTAGGGTGACCTGCATGACTATACCATAGGGGATTAAATCCTCTTCCATTCAGATGAATGACAATGGAAAAGAATTCATGGTCTATGTGAGTGCTTTGACTTTTGTCAGTCCTGTGCCAAACACAGATGTTCCTCATCCTCCTAACTCTACTGTTATTGCTAGGTGCTATAGAAGTGGGTACACACACACATTTAAGCATGTGTGCATACACATGCACGTGCGCACACACATACACACACACCCGGATTGCTGCTAAAAAGGTGTGGTCTCCAATTATTTCTTGAATTTCCCCTTGGGGACCAATAAAGTATCTATCTATCTATTGTGGAGACATGGCGAGGCTTAGTAGGCATTATCAGAACCATTTTGAGAGCTTTGATGGCAAATAAAGATGTTTCTATTGATTATCTAAAAAGGGTAAGAATAATTTTGGACACAATAGAAAGATGAAAATGCTTCTTTTTTCTAATTTCATGTTCCTACCACATTGTCTTACAACCTTTTGACATGTGGCAGTGCCATTTCCAGTCAGAACATATTGCTCAAGAAAACCAACATTAAATCAATAATTGCCAGGGCCAGGGTATGAATAAATGCTCCTATCTGTATGTGTTAACCTGCACTTTGTAAGAGAGGTAACATTTGTATGTTTCATGTGCCGTTCTCTGGTACGTCGTACCCCCTCCTTACCTTCTCGATGTCGGTGCTCTTCCTCTTGCGCGCGGAACGCTTGATCTTAACGGTGACGGCCTCGTCCTCTCCCTGCCTTCTCAGCGCCAGCCGGTCGGGCTGCAGCGGGCTGAACGAGATCTCCAGCTCTGGCCGCGGGAAACGGGAACGCCGCCCCGTCTCCGTGGAGATCTCAGACGACTCCAGCACCGACGGGTAGCCCCCCGACGAACTCTGCAGGACAGACAGACAGCGTTAATTAAACTCCACTGCTCCACACGAAACACACACACACACACACACACCTTCTGCCACCTGTTTCACATATAACAGTGATACATTGAATTGATATAATGAACATATAATTCATATATGGAGGTATATTTAATTAAATGTCCTAATTCTTCCATCTTGTGCATGCACTAAAGCTACTGTGTGGCATTTGGGAGCATAACACCAACCCACCCATGCTTGCACTGAGGATCTTGTTGATGGCTTTAAATTGGCAAAATGATTTGACTCATTTATCTGTGCCCATAGCTCAACATTGCTAGCCTGGCTAGCGCCTACCACTTCTCAAATGAGACGTGGTCTGGCAACCAGACGTTAATTTTCTCATATTTGAAAAAATGCCCAGATCCGTTCATTGGGCGCCACGGATGTCTATCAAATGTGTCTGTGCATAGCCCATCATGGTCTTGCTTTCTCCCCTGTTCTGTGATTGGTCGCCAACATTTGGGTGTTAAGTTTCCAGACTGCCTTAGCTGCGTGATTGAAATCACCGCGCAAGGCAGGATGGGAACACCCAGGCTACAACATTGCCCTTTTAACCATAATTCAATTTAAGCCTCCTAGTTTCTAAGATCTAGTCTCTGAAGCCACTGAATTGGGAGTGTGGAGTGGACAAGCCCTGTTACCTGGCTGATGACCGATCCTCTGCTCTTCTCTCGTTGTTGCCTCAGGGTGCAGCTGTCCAGAGGGTTGCTGGCTGAAATGTCCGGCACCTTCTGTGACTCTGCCACTGGGCTGGTCTAAGACAGCAAAGCACACAGATTTATTAAACCCAGAGCACACATAACTCTCAGCACTCAACACCTACACTGCTGTAACAGGGGGTTTGCTAATTTCCCCAATAAAAGGAATGCAGACTTTTTCCAAACTTTCCTTTTTTTTTTTTAAGAAAATGTGTTTTATTAGACAACTGTATGTTCTTGTTGGGGTTTTGGCCTTTGACTTTGTTATTCGTTCGTTTTTTCTTGCGAATGTGACTTTTCTGTGTATGCATCACCACAACTAAAAACATCCAGACCTTTTCCAACACTGACTCAAATTTCCATATTTTTCAGGTCTAGAAATCAGCAATTCTATACTTGTTCAGGCCTGCGCAGAGTGGTGCAAACACCATTTGTGGGGACCTTTGTGAGATAACCACCTAGACAAACAGATCATAAAATGAGGCCACCTCATGCCAATGCAATGTCTCAGAGCAGAGGCCGAGACCCACAGCTCCCGTCTGAGTGGATTCCCCAGCGCTCCACACTGTGTGGCATAACGCTCCATGGCTTTCACCCAACAGCCAACACTGCTGCATTGAACTTGTGCTAATCTGCATGATTAGCTGCTGGGTGACGTGAGTCTGCAGCCGAGCGGGACCAGAGGGCTGGACTACACTACGTGAGGTAACAGTTAATATGGTATCAATATGGTTTTGTTTCTAACTTACTGGCATAAAACACTGTCCAGCGGCTTATACACAATGCGGCTTATATGCGGGAAATTGCTGTATTGTTTCTATGGTGTTGTGTTGTTTTGGAGATCAACGGTGACTCCTGAAGTCACCTGGGTAAGCCAGTACCCTCTCTTCGTAGTAGAAGAGTTTAGGGAGCGGCGCTGACCTGCGTTGAAGAGTCCCGCTGCGGCCGGGGCTGTGGAGCTGGGGTCGAGGGCCCGCCGGGCTGGGTGCTGGTCCTCAGCTGGTCCTTCAGGTGCAGGATCTCGGCCTCTCTGGCAGACAAGAGCTTCTGCAGCTGCTCGACAGACGCCTCACCCTTTAGCAAACAAACAAGAGCATAAACATAAACATAAACATAAACACACACACAAACATGCTCACACTCACAGAAACAGCATACTGTGAGAAATCAATCGTTCTTCCCATGTTCATTAGGGGCTCATTGACTGCAGATGTGTGAGAAGAACAGATGTCTTCACTAGAGACTGTAAATTGCTGAGCTGGAGCTGACGACCTAGCACAAAGCAAATATCAGCACAAAAGATTATGCTATTCACTATTGAGCAACTGACGATAAAAGTCTGGCTGTTATCACATGCACATTACAAATCAAAGTTTGCTTTTCCCATTCTACCTTAAGGGTGAGGAAACAATATATCTCAAGTGCTACATCCGTTCCCAAGCTGACTGAACATGAGAGCTGAGATTACAATACAAAGGGAACATTTGTAGCAGATGTATGAAGGCGGAGAGATAGAGGAATGCCATGCTATACTATGTGTTCTTAACTACATTCCTAAGCCCTATTCGCACGGGATTAGTATTACCTGTGGACCCTTGGTGATTTGTGATAATTGTGGAGGATGCCTGAGATCTTAGTCCCGTGCGAATGTGCCATGTCTGTAATTTGTAAAGTAAAAATTCCGCCGCAAATTACCTACTGTATTTCGCCAAACACAGACGTCCGGTGATAATACTAATCCTGTGTTAATCTGCATCTCAGTGATTGCTATTGCAATTGCATATCTTTTCTACTTTCTGCGTTGTTTTCGGACGTTAGGATACGACATATCCGAGTGTAATGTCAGTGAAAATAGAGTAATTTACAGACTTTGCTTATCCCGTGCGAATGTGCTGCAAGTAACACAGAGGTGGGGCGATAATTTGAAAATTACCAGAGGTCCACAGGTAATACTATTCCCGTGCGAATAGGGCTCTAGGCTACATTTGTCTGTGTCAATCTTTATTTCTGCATTGCACAGATTAAATCTTTTTTAAAAAAATCATGAAGTAAAACAACCTAAATATGCTGAATGATAGAAACTTGTATATCTGCAGATCAGCAACATGATCTCACCATAAACAAACACTCATGAAAACCAAACTCAGAATGTGGCATTTTCCACCAATAAAATAGCACTTGTTTAGTTATTTCAGAAAAGCATGCTGTAGCCTTTTTTATATTTCCCTCAGTTTTACTTTAAAATATCTATTTAAAAGTTATCCTTGATGACGTTCCAACAGTATTTAGAACTCAACAGTCTCACCACACCCTGTAGTCTCCTGGGAAGGGACGCATTGGGCTTTTCCCTAGAAGTCCCGTTTAAGAGGATCTATTTAAAATAATCCTTTATCATGTTCCAACAGTGTTGTGGACACAACGGCCTCACTATAGCCACCACAAATACACACGCAACGTGGCTTGCAGCCTTGTGCTGACCTCTAGTGGTTGGGAGGCGTTAGTGCCCTGGAGTCTCTGCAGCTGCTGGTCCTTGTCCATGTTGGAAGCCACGAGTTTGCGGAGCTGCACCTCGAGCGCAGACACCAGCGTGTCCCTGTCCTTGCGCCAGCTCTCCATCTCCTGATCCCGCTCACGCAAACGCTCGGACATGGCCTCCTGAATACACACACACACACACACACACACACACACACACACACACACACACACACACACACACACACACACACACACACACACACACACACACACACACACACACACACACACACACACACACACACACACACACACACACACACACACCAAATCTGAACTTCGCTTGCTTGGCCTGATAGAAACTTTCACAACAGTTATGCAGCTTTGCTGAACACCATCAAAAATGAAGGGGAAAAAAGCCTAATCATGCAGTTACTGAAAATATATTGGGACGACACATGAAAATACAGGGACGACACATAAGAACACAGCCATAATGGTCCTCTTCCACAGGAGTCCTTCATGCTTCATATAGCCAGGCAGGCAGGCCACATTAGTAATTACGTACATGAGCACACAGAGACTAACTGAATTATTTCTGCGGCCTTAACGAAGTTAAGAGTGTAACGAGGAGCTGTTGCTCACCAGCTCGGTGTGCTGTCGGGCGTGTCGCTCGCGCTCGTCTGCAAAGCGCCTCATCTCCTGGTTCCGCCGCTCCTCCGCCTCTTTGGCCTGGCGGATCAGAACCAGCTTCTCGTCCAGCCACTTCTTACGGTCCGCCTGCGACTTCTCACTGGACAGCTGCAGTTACACACACACATGCGGACACACACACACACGCACACACACATTCACACACACACACACACACACACACACACACAACCACACCCACACAACCACACCCACACACACACACACACACACACACACACACACACACACACACACACACACACACACACACACACACACACACACACAGTATGAACTCAATTACTCACAGGTAAAGGATTATCAGTACAACTTTTGGCATACAGGCAGGCATATTGGTATGCTATTTGTCAATGTGGGTTGATGACAGTAAAAAAGCATGGATGGCATATATTCGCACACTGACAGAAGATTAAAAATGGCGATAGAATTTGAAGTAAATGTTATCAGTTCTGGAAAACCTGTCTGAATTTCTGCTGACTACACATGCTCTGGGTGGATGCAAAAGTACTTACCAACAATGGCCAACCAACTGAGTTTTCATTTCTTCATAGCTAACCCTAGTACTTCAAGTGCATGATACAATGCTGCCTATGCCTTTTACAGCAGTCTATTGTGTGAGTGTGTGTGTGTGTGTGTGTGTGAGTTTACCTTTAGGTTCTCCTGTGCCCGGGCCAGCTCCTCTCTGGCCTGAGTGTCCATCTCTCCCATGGAGCCCACGTCTCTCCTGCTGTCCTGCTTCAGCAGCAGAGTCTTCAGCTTCTCCACCTCTGCAGTTCAAACACAACATTTACCTCACAGGACCCATCAGGAATGTCCTTTCCATCAGGCGGGGATCACATTAGCCAGCGGCAAGCGTCAAGCGAAACGCAACGCTCAGACCAAAATAATAAATCCAAAACATTCTATGTCGTTCCTAAATTACTTCTTTGTTGTTACGTTCTTAGACAAACCTGATTGGTCAAAATACCCAAACATTCTAAAACTGATTGTGATGAGCAGAGTGTTGCGTTTCAAAGTTGAACCAAGTTCAACTACCAGTTTGTTCAACGCAAGCGTTATGCCAGCGTTGTCACCGGTCCACTGCCGAACCATAGAGAACCATAGGAAACCTGCCGCTTGCCACTGGCTAATGTGATCCCCGCCTACGGGTCATTCATGTAACTTTATGGCTGCAGTGGTCAAATTGATAGGCTCTCAAGGGGTCACATTCAGGTCCAAGTGCCCATGGGGACCTGGGTTTGAGTCTGACCTCGGTCAGTCGATCTAACAATAGCAATGTGCACTCGGTTCTGTGTGATGCAAGTGAATCGTGTGTACTGTGAGAGTGCGGGCCGAGTGTAGAGAAGCTAAGTGGTCCTGAATGAGCTCTAATCTATGGTGAGCATGCATGTTATGCGCCAACTGCGCAAGGGAGCTCCTACTGTGTCAGTTTAGTTTAAGTGTGTGTCTCTGGTGGCCTTGAGTGAGTTGGCGATTGAAATCCTGTGTGTGTGTGTGTGTGTGTGTGTGTGTGTGTGTGTGTGTGTGTGTGTGTTCAGTAACCTTGAGTGAGTTGTTGATTGAGGTCCAGCTGGGCCTCCAGCTCCAGGTCCATCTGGTCCTGAGTCTCCTCCTGCTCCGTCAGCACCATACGCATGTCCTCAATCACCTGCTCACGT
Organism: Sardina pilchardus; assembly: GCF_963854185.1. Classification (NCBI taxonomy): domain Eukaryota; kingdom Metazoa; phylum Chordata; class Actinopteri; order Clupeiformes; family Clupeidae; genus Sardina; species Sardina pilchardus. The sequence continues at coordinate 5,453,387 of NC_085011.1, read as the reverse complement.
GCCTGCAGGTCTACAACACACACACACACACACACACACACACACACACACACACACACACACACCATGAGACATCATTACATCATTATAGCAAGAAGCATGAAGTATAAAGTCACCCGTGAGAGGTCTTGAGAGATGATGTACCTTTGCAGGATTTCTGATACAGCTGAAGGGTTTCGTCTGATTTATCAGCTGACTGTTCCTAGAGGTGAAAGAAGAAGACACGAGAGTCATGACAACACAACACACAACACACACAACACACACACACACACACACACACACACTGAGGACTGAGGACTGAGGACTGAGGACTGAATGTATGTCTGAATTACACTCTTGAGCATGTGAATGGTGCGGTCCCGGCTGCTGAGGTCCTTCTGCAGCTGGGCTCTGCTCTTCTCCAGGTCCTGCAGCTTCTGGCGCACAGACTTCTCCACGTCCCGCATGGAGCAGATCTACACGGGCACAGGGCAAGAGAATCAGACAGTGAGGAGATCTACACGGGCACAGGGCAAGAGAATCAGACAGTGAGGAGATCTACACGGGCACAGGGCAAGAGAATCAGACAGTGAGCAGATCTACACGGGCACAGGGCAAGAGAATCAGACAGTGAGCAGATCTACACGGGCACAGGGCAAGAGAATCAGACAGTGAGGAGATCTACACGGGCACAGGGCAAGAGAATCAGACAGTGAGGAGATCTACACGGGCACAGGGCAAGAGAATCAATGAGCAGATCTACACGGGCACAGGGCAAGAGAATCAATGAGCAGATCTACACGGGCACAGGGCAAGAGAATCAATGAGCAGATCTACACGGGCACAGGGCAAGAGAATCAATGAGCAGATCTACACGGGCACAGGGCAAGAGAATCAGACAGTGAGCAGATCTACACGGGCACAGGGCAAGAGAATCAGACAGTGAGGAGATCTACACGGGCACAGGGCAAGAGAATCAGACAGTGAGGAGATCTACACAGGCACAGGGCAAGAGAATCAGACAGTGAGGAGATCTACACGGGCACAGGGCAAGAGAATCAGACAGTGAGGAGATCTACACGGGCACAGGGCAAGAGAATCAGACAGTGAGCAGATCTACACGGGCACAGGGCAAGAGAATCAGACAGTGAGGAGATCTACACAGGTGCAGGTGATTAGGTCATTCAGTTACTTCTAGCCTGTATCATATGGATCTGACTATTGAATTGCTGCTTTCTGTTTGTATTGTATGTATGTGTGCTTGATTGTATATATGTGACCCTGTAAAGCGGAACCAGTTGTTTCGGTAAAATGTATTAAATTAAGTTATTGTGCTCACGTGAACGGCCATAATTTAAGCTTTCCAACGATATGTATATCGAGGGCATTACACAAACTATCGCTAAGATAACAGCATCCAAAGTTGACATGGTTCTCCTGTCAAGATATGCCAGAAGAGGAGAAATCACATTTTTAAGCGGCGCGTGCACAACGGGAATGACAGCAAATGTGTTGAATCTTCGCCGGGTTTAACAGTCAAAACGTATGTTTTTCCGTGAAATGCGTTCACGATATGAAACTGTAGACGGTATACAGTCGAATTATGCGAAAACGTGAAATTCAACATTTTACCCCGGAAGTTTGTTATTGTTGATTTTCTCAAAATAACGTTGTGCGCAAAACGACTGATTTCGCTTTGAATGGTCACATATTTGTGTTGACCATCAGCTGTGCACCAAATTGACCCTAGGGGACCCATCACCACCCACATCTTCATATGAGAATTATGTCAAAGTACAATACTTGTGGACTCATACACATACTGACCGACAGTACTGCTGAAAGCAATTATGGGATTAAGATTATGTCGCAGAGGAACATTCACTGGTCTTTTGCAGCCATCTACAGGCACTTGCTAGGAATTACATTGATATTAACAGTCATAACAGTCAATATTACAGCCAGGACTCCATAGGAGGTCCATAGGACAGTGGCCCTCAAGTACATCTTGTGCGACCCATGACCACAACATGAAATGCACTCGACACTCTAAGCTTGAGGTCTCACCTCCTTCTGGACCTGTTGAATCTGTTTCTTGGAGTCGACCAGTTTCTCCTTCAGGTCCGAGGAGTCGTCATCTCGTCTCTGCAGATCCAGAGTCAGACTCTGGACTTTATCTGTGCCCGCTTTCAGCTCCTCCTTTAACCTGTAACACACACATCCAGTGAAAAAGAGCCTAGGGTTAGGCTTAGGCTTTGACAAAGCAGAAATATGACACTAAAACACACACTGTATCACTCTGCGCTGTGATGAATGAGATTGGCCACATAAGGCAAGATCTTCAAGGTATATATAAACAATATAACATAACATAACATAATATAATATAATAATAATATAATATCCTCCTGAGCAATTCATTTTCGCCCACTGGAGTGGACAATACATACAGTATATTAACCTTACACCTTACACTCCCCTCAAACTACACATGTTCCAATCAAAATAGAATGTCCCTTTAAGAGGGCACTTTATCATGGACTAGCGAGAGCGTAGCTGTGGCTGGACACTGGTTTGCACGTGCCTGTTGATCTCCTGGACTCGTTTCTGCAGCTCGCCGTCTTTCTGAGCGATGGCCTCCTCCGCCACGGCCAGCAGCTCCCTCCGGCGCTCGACCTCCTTCCGCCGCGCCTCCTGCACCGCCGCCGACTCCGCCTCCTCCGCTCGCTCCTGCGCCTCCTTCAGGCCGCGCTGCAGCCGGGACAGCTCCTCCTCCTTCTGCGACAGCAACGCCTCCTTGCTGGCTAACTCCGCCTCCCTGCTGGCCACCTCCTTCTGGGCCGCCACTTTCGCCTCAGTTTCGCTCTGCGTGGCTATGGCCTCCTGATGGGCGTGGCTCTTCTCCAGCTCCTCCTCTCTCTTGGACAACTCCTCCTCCTTGGCGGCGAGGGCGCTGCGCAGCTCCTCGCTCTTCTGCAGAGACTCGGCCTCTCTGAGGGCCGCCCTCTTCTCCAGCTCGGCCTCTTGGTCAGCCAGCTTCCTCCCTAGCGCCTCCTCTCTCTGACTGAGCTCGGCCTCTCTGTGCGCCAGCCTCCTCTCGCGCGCCTCCTCTCTCTGAGAATGCTCCACACTCTTCATGGCCAGCCTCTCCTCCAGAGCCTCCTCTTTCTCCGCCAGTTTGGCCTCCGTGGTGGCCAGTTTCTGCTCCAGCTCCTGCTCTCTCTGAGACATGGTCGCCTCTCGGAGGTCAAGCGCGTCTTCCCTGTGCCCCAGCTCCTCCTCTAGCCCAGCGTCTTGGTCTTGGTCTTGAGCCAGCGCGCGACTCTGCTCTTGGAGGACTCGGAGCTCAGCCTCCCTCTCTGACAGCTCCTTCTCTCTCTGGCAGAGCTCCTTCTCCTTGGAAGAAAGGGAGGCCTCCTCATCATCATCCATCTCCTGCCTCTGCTTCACTTTGTCGTCCTGGTCAGTCGAGTCCGTCGGGGCCGTGGGCACTTTGCCTCTGAGCTGCTGAACTTCCCGCGAGAGCTTCTCGATGAGGGCACTCCTCTCTCTGGCCTCTGCCTCTTGAGTGGTCATTTGTGCCTTGGCAGCACTCAGTTCCTTGCAGGCGCTTTCAAGCTCCTCGGCGTTCTGGCCTCGAGTCGCCTTGGTGGTGCTGACCTCCGCCTCCAGTTCGGCTAGCGTTCGGACCTGTTCTCTGACTTTGCCTTGGAGAACGTTCACCTCGCGATCGAGCTCCTCGTTCTCCCGCAGAACCTCGTCGTAGGCGCGCTGCCGGTCCGTCAGCTGGGCGGCGACGTCTCGCAGACGCAGCTCCAGAGACTGACGCCTCTGCTCCGACTCAGCCAAGCGCTCGTCCTGCAGCTGAGACTCCGCCTGCGTGACCTCCGGTTGACCTTTGACCTCTGAGGGGTCAGAGAGCTCTGAGAGGTCACAGTCATCCACAGCACCTGAGGAGACAGTAGTGTCCAAATCAGTCTATTTAACACGGTTTATGAAAACACCTTTTTCCAGCGTTAAGTAATTCTGACTCAACGTCACACTGACTATCAATCATGGTACACGTTGCATCCTTTGATGAATGCTCATGAGGCCCATACAAAATGATTTGCTCACTTATGGCTTCACCCAAGAACTTCCACATATGATCTTACACTATTTTTGTGAACAGTATTCCTATGCATCTTATTTGAATATATACATCAAGCCTTATTAAAGGCCTTCTTCATGAGTAGGTGTGTTTGTGTTTGTATACAGAAAGAACTCTTCCAGTGGGACTGGAAAAAAAAGATGAAATCAAAAGGTTCTATTCATTGCTGTAGCCATTCAGTCTTATCAACAGACTGAGATTGATTTGGAGGCATTCACAAAAAAAAAAAAAAAAAGAAAAAAAAAAAATAGCTTTTTATTATTAAAATGTGCAAACATAAGATAATTAAAAAGAAAATTGAAGCAGTCTCCCAAATGACATTTCAAGCCACACCACACGCTACTTCCTTAGTCCCGAGCGCCTGCGGCCCTGCACGTATCTGCGCCCTTTGAGCAACCTGTCCCGTGCCGCCGCCCTGGTGGCCATGTGGGGCGGCAGCGGTTTCTCAGCAGCTGGGGCAGCCTCTATACCTTTCTTTAGAGGGGGCTGCTCGTCTAGCCCCTCCCCCTGCTGCTGCCTCCGCTTCCTGGTCTCGGTCTGAGAGCTCCGTCCAACCGCACCTGCGCAGGTGCACCTAGCCTTGAGTTCCAGCAGCTCCTTTCGGATGGAGCCAATCAGCGCTCTCTGTGAACGGAGAACAGCCATCTTTAGACTGACGCAATAGGAGGAACGGAAACTACAGAAAGTTTAGCATATGCTTACACATAGGTTAAGGTCCTCTGAAAAACTTAAAAGCCATTATGTTTGATCTCCAAATCTCATACCACCTGGGCCACACCATAGTTCCTGAGAACGTTAAGCTATGCTGGCACACACATACCGGTACACAGAAAATGCATGCGTTAAAACTGACTTTGTGGCACTGCATACAGGATGCACACAGTGCAAAGGACGCCAGGAGAACAGAAATGGGCTCACATCTCTAGTGGTGGCCTCGGTCTGCCTGTCCATAGTGGCCTGCAGTTTGCTGACCATCTCGTCCTTCTGGTGACACATGGTCATGAGCTCTTCACAGCGTACCTCCCGAGATTGCAGCTTCTGCAGTCACACACAAACACACACACACAAAGTACACACAAAATGTCATCCAATTTGAGCAAAAAAAAATAAAACACAGCAGCGACTAGGATTAGGGACAATATTTCTTTTTACTTTTTTAGTCTCGTCAAGCTCCTCCCTGGATTGCTTTTGTTGCTTGTCCAGTTCTGGGGAAACACACAGGGAAATCACATGCTATGGGTTAGCTGGGACAATATAAGTCGGTTTAGTACAAGGACGACAAAACAGGGTTGACATTAGCCATGGTAGGTCAGTCGGTGCTCCATTGGGTAATGTGGTTGCTTAGAAATCACACTGATGAATCTCATCAACATTCTGTACAAAAACAAAACACACAGTATTGTCTTCACATTCAGACAATACCTGATTTTGTACAGAGCAGTCATCCTGATGAATATTACTGCTATTTCGATCATCTAAAGGCCAGTTCAAACACAAGATCCGCGACGAGACGAGCTGCAACATTCTAAAAACCAGCAACGTTCTAAAACTCTGCAACTAAGATTTGACATGTTGAATGTTTAGCGACGGCTTGCAACTGCTTGCAACTTTTGATTCACACCGCCGCAACTGCTCTCCGCAACCGTCTCAGACCGTCGCAAATCTTTGGTTTGAACTGGCCTTAAGAGCACTTGCATGATCGCAGTAGCGTCAGTTGACTAGACTAGGGCATTGGGAGAGGGATCAGTAGAACTAGCCTGGCACGCCCTCCCAGTGACGCAACGCCTTCAGGCTTTTGCTGCTGGTCTGGTCAACTGCTCATTGAGAAGGATTTCTGAGTTCCCGAAATCTGCGGAACTGCCCCCTTTGGTCGAGAACCAATCAACTATGAGCAGCTCCAACGGCTCTGGGTAGAGGCGTGTTCAAGGCAGCGGAAAGAGTGTTGTTATTGGTTTAAACTCGGCAATCCGCTTTCTGACATCTACCAGTAGCAAACCGAGGCACTTAAAGGAGGCGGGTCAACCAGCGCTGGCAAGAAACCGTGTTAGCACAGGCTGTTGGTCAGACTAAAGTCTCGCAGAGCCTTTGAAAGTCGATGGTAATCAGGCTACAGCAGAACACCAGTGAGAGTGTGGAGGTGTGCGCTACTGCACACACGTGTACGTGTTCGTGTTCGTCCATCACGTACAACATTTATGTCTCTGAATTCTCCAACCTGCTCGCATTGCTGCCTTGTGTCCTTTTCTTGAGGGAGGAGGGAGCAGAGGCACTGAGACACACACACACACAACACACACACCTGAGGTTTTCTTGGAGAGGAGGCTCTGGCTTTGAATGAGCTCCTGGGTGAGCTCGGTGACCTTCCTCTGAAGGTCGCTCAGCATGGCCATGGGGGCGGGGGTGGGGGCAGGTTGGCTGACCAGACAGGACTGGGCCGCCTCGGCATCCTTCCTGATGCTCTCCACGTCGCTGCACATGGAGCCTATCATTTCGTCAAGAGACTGCTCGTCCTAGAGAGTGAAAGAGAGAGCGCAAGAGAGCAAGAAAGAAGTTCAAAAGACAGCTATTTGGAATATGGAAACAGTAAAAGTAAATCAATCCCCCCCCCAATTTTGAGAAGTGCTCATGACTCTGGCTTACATAAAATTCTTTTATAATGTTGTAAGTCGCTTTGTTTAAAAAAGCGTCAGCCAAATGAAATGTAATGTCATGTAATGCAATGTGAAATATTTCTAGGAGCCTTTATCCTCTAAAGCGTCACACAAGGCGAGAGTTGCTTCTTTTTGGTTAATATTTACAGGAGTGCCTTTGGAGCATTTGATCTGAGTGACATACGTTTGACTGGACTCCATCATCATCTTCATCAAGGCGGGAGTTTTTCTTGACCAACTCCTTCAGGAGCTCAAGGCGTCGCTCACACCTCTCCTCAATCATGACCTTCTCTTTAGCCAAGCGTTCACTACAAGACAGATGTTAAACGGATGGTTACGGCGGACTTCCATAGAATACAAATACTGTACATCAATTCAAATTCAATACCCCTTTTATCAAGTACACCAGATTAGACCTCAGGGTCCCCGGCAGTTTGTTTGTTTGAGCGTATACACAGGGCATACAAACACAACAATAATGCTTGCTATGTAAGTGGGAAGCAAACAAATTGGCTAAAGTCAAACAATACATTATTGCAGCCAATCACTGCTTGAGGAGCATGGAAAGCTGAGGTGGATTTTGGCTGCATAGCTCAACAATCAGCACAGAAATCAGGGCCTCAACTTAAACAGTGATGTTTGCAAAATTACCCCTCATTGTACTAGCAACGGTCAAAGTGGTCCTCATGGTAGCTGTGTGTTCCATGAATACACTCAAACTCTGGTGTTCTGACTGTGTAAACGAAGCAAGAATGGCCCCAGCCAAAGAGCATGGAGGGTTTAGATGTGTTAGTCTGATCGATTTCTGTGGAGCTCAAACATCAACATCCTGTTGACAGAATCCTGGCCTCACATTTAAGAGTGGCGCCTGTAAAAACAGATCATTTTCATCTAAAGGTAAGCCACTGTGTTGCCTTACCTGAAGTCAGCCTCCATCTGTGTGAAAAGCTCAGAGAAGTCGTTGGTGACCTCCTCACGGATACGACACTCCATCAGCATGTTGTCAGACTTCACCTTCTGAAGCTCTTCTTTCAGCTCCTCCACCAGTCTCAACTGCTCCTATTACAGACACACATACACACACACACAGACTGCTAAAACTCATTGTGAGGGACCAAGGCGGCCACCCCACGTTGTGGGAGGTGTGACACTGGTGTTGGTGGTGTTGAGGAAGGAGATGGCAGGAGACAGCAGTACAATACAAGGCAGAGTCAAAAGTTAGCAGAAGGGGAAAAGGAGAGGTCCTCTTTCTCACGCTCATTCAGACTTAATGGACAGATGCAAATGATCAATCAATTGAGAAGCAGCTTTTCAGTCTAATCTATTAATAGTAATAATTAAGTAATAGTAAATCTACAGATGAACGATTCAATAAAAGGCGAGTTGAACAAACCTCATAAGGTTCGACGAGATCGGTCATCATGGAATCGTCCTCCTCTTCCTCCCAATCGTCATCTTCCCCCTCCTGCACGTCCTCCAGACTGGAGTCCCACTGCAGTGAGCTCCTGCGCAGCCTCCGCTCCAGATTCCTGTGCTCGGCGTTGTTGATGATGAACGACACCTTCCTCTCGCCCTTCTTGCCCACCTCCACCACTGGAATACTCTTGGTGCTCAGGACCACCACCTGGAGAGAGAGAGAGAGAGAGAGAGAGAGAGAGAGAGAGAGAGAGAGAGAGAGAGAGAGAGAATTAGAACAGGTCTGATGAACCAGGCACTACACACAAGTTTAGATGTTTCTTGTATAAAGACATCAAACAGAAAGGCAAGAGTCAGGGCACAAGTGCAAGTAAACAAACAGCGAGCGAGCGAACGAACACACACACACACACACACACACACACACACACACACACACACACACACACACACACACACACACACACACACACACACACACACACACACACACACACACACACACACACACACACACACACACACACACACACACACACACACACACACACACACCTTCTGTGCAACAGCAGAAAACTTCAGCACGTTGAGCGTCTCGTCATACACTGAGGCGCACTGGTTGACGTTGACAATCATGCAGGCTTTGCCTCGGCCCATGAAGTAGCTCTGGAGGTAATGCGTAAGCTTGCTCTCTCGAAAGGGCACAAGTTGGGGCACCCTAAGAGGAAAAGAGGATTGAGAGGGGAACAGACAAAACTCATTAATCACACTGGCTGTTTTTCTGTGCTTGCTATGAGTTTGCAATAGACAAGCGTTAAAACACACAGAACTTACTTAGCTTGCTGGTTGTGCCGAAGTATGTTTATACATTTGCCCAGAGTGAGCAATGAGGTGTTGATGTTTCCTGCCTCCTTCAGGCGATCGCCTACATTCTGAGTTTTGGCACACCTTTCAGAGCCAGCAAGGTCGCACAAAGACAACCTTTCAAATAAACAAATAAATATCATTATCATCATACTAAGGAACATGCCTAGCGGTGCGCCAAGGAATTTGCAGACGGCAGGCAAAACAAGACACATGACACTTACTCGCTAACCGTCTTCACTCTAGGAAGCCCAACATCCTCAATGCGCATGACTCGGATGGAAAAGATGCTATGGCTGAATAGAGATAAACAGAAAGACAGCAAGGAACATTCAAGATCCACAGCTCTCAAAAAGCCTCTAGCAACTAGTTGCTTATAACACAATCCACATTATCGTGTGAGCGGCCTTCAGATAGCAGTGCTGTATTATAGTCTTGTTTGAATGAGCGAAAAGCATCAAGAAAAAGAGCACAAACCTTCGGCTTGACAGCTGGTTGAGTTTAGTACTAGAGAAGCTTTGGTTCTTCTTGCCCACTTTCATGACTTTATAAGCTTCCTCAGCACTGTTTACCTGCACCCACCGCAAATCTACATATTCAAACAAACAAACAAACAAACAAACAAATAAATAAGTCAGCATCAGGGGCCCGTTGCACAAAAGCAGAATTAAGACATCCGGGATAAGTTACTGAGCCGCGATCACTGAATCCTAAACAAGAGCATACCGGCTGAATTGGTTGCACAAAGACCAATCCAGGATGAGCAGACACGGATTCATCAAGCCAGGTGTAAGTTATCCGGTGTATGTGCGCGTTCTCGTTTCTCCCCCAATAACTCGCGGTTGGAATAAAAAAAGACGCGAAAAATAGCGTCTTGCACACAAAGTAAACAACCGCTTTTGATATAGACTAACAACGAGGTAAAGTTTTACTTTTTTGGATGGGGGATCATGATTATTTCTGTTACATAGCGGGAGTAGGTGTGGCAGATCAACTGAATGCAAATGTACGTATGCACCCACGTGTGTGAGAGCTTCCTTGTCTCGGCACGCAACGTCATTAGGAAGCGCTTTGCCACCGCAAAGATGCACAAAGTATCTTAATTTGTCTTAAAAGCCGAATTAGTTCAAAACACCTTCGAAAAATGTCCCCTCCACTTCCAATCAACTACTACAGCAGCCTATTCATCAAACATCTGTCAAAAAAGAAGCAAACAACGAGTAGGCTATGTTATCAATTATAAGGCCACCATAATTTAAATGACATCCGTATTAGGCAGACATTCTGCTGTGTTTTGCGAGTAAATGCATGTTGCAAATAATATTTAAATGGAATCTACAGCTCTTTAAAAAAATCACGTGGAGGTCTCATTTGAATGACAGCTAGCTGAACCAATCAGATAATGTAATTACCATTAGAATCAACTTATCTTGGCTGTGAGCCTGGTCAGGAGCAGGCTAGCTCCACAGAATAAATCGCCATGGTAACTTATACCATAACATATCCTGCTGCCCCCTATCCCGCTTTTGTGCAACTGGATCACGGATAAATTGAGCCAGGATAACCAAGATATCCCGGGTTAATCCCTTATCCTAGTTTTGTGCAATAGGCCCCTGAAGTGAACATGAAAGGTGGATCTGTATCAGAGTTCAACGGTTCAAATCTGCACTTCTACCTTTGACAAATAAGCTCCCCTTGACATCCTGGGAGAGCCTGAGCGCAGGTCTCCTTGCGGCCCCGGTAGGGAGGGGCTCCAGCAGGTCATGGATGTTCTCGTTGTAGATCTCACAGAAGGACACCCAGACCGAGAACTTGGTGTGCTCCTCCAGGTCCAGGCTGAAACTGTCCTCTATCAGGGAGCCGTCTATTTCACTAAGCGTGGAACCTATTGAGAAAATATGACACAAACAGGTGTTTTTTTTCTCTTTCTTTTTATAAGATCAGTTTGAAAAGAAAATGACTAAAGAAAGACTAAGACTTGGTGGAAGATACACACATTTTTGACCAAGTTATATAGCCTACAATACTTTACCTTCTGGATTTATTTTGGAGTTTGATTGGCTGCTTGTGTTCCTTGTGTCAGACTTAGGAAAAGAACAAAAAGAAAGCAGATAAGTCAAAAGCACTGAAACCTCAACACAGCTTGGTCTAAGTGCTTAGTGCTGTGAGCCTGTGGCTGTGTGGCTACCTCTTTGAGGAGTCTGAAGAGGCTTCGTTTCACCGTGGCCTCTTCGATCTGTTGGTCCGCCGCAAGCCTGATGAACTCTCGACACCTATGGGGTTTCAGATTCATCTGTGTGTAGATGTGGCCTTCAATACTGTTGAAGATGACATTCAAAGACCGTGGCAGGATTCCAGCATTTGTTTCTGGGCCTGGGGTTAAAAAAATAATAATAGACGGGTGCTTACTAGAAAACACAATGCAATAAAGCAATCCTCAAATTACCATTTTCAAACACAAGTACTCAGTACACTAAATTGATTATTTTCCTCTCAGCATATTCTTTAATCTAAAGACAGAGGAAGCAAACAATCCAAAAGGAGCATAAGCACTGGAAAACTCCTTAAATGACACCACTGACTGTTTATAAACAAGTACCAGTAACGGCAATATGAATGAACCAAAAAAGATGCAAGCCCTTAAGGCCTTTGGCTGCCATCTGGACATCTAACAAGACCAAAGCTCAAATGGTCTCAGTCTAATTAGGGAGAGATCAGATATCAGTTTCAACGGTCCGTGGAACTCTGAAGTCTTGCTTTGACCAACCTGATTGTTAAAAAAAAAAATATCACAATGACATAATCCCATACCTAAAAACGTGTACGTCTTTCCTGCGTTTGTGACTCCATATGTGAAAACCAAAGAATTGCCTCCTTCAAGCACATCCTTGACAAGAGGTTTCACTGTTCCATCAAACATCTCCTTCTGTGTTGTTTCAGGACCATATACCTTCCGAGAACAAATGAATGTGTGAATAAATAATTCATGGGAACAAAACAAGATGATATGTAGGCTTGTATGGACATGGGTGGGTCACCTGTGAAAACTGAAACCGCTGTGCTGTCTGTGATGCTGATTTGTCACTCAGTCGAGAGGATACCGACATGGTTGGTGCCTTCAGAAGGACAGTATCGGGTGTTTCTATCGACACGCAGTCCTACAAACGGGTTATGAAAGACTGATGTTGAAGGGATTTACCATGCAGTAAAAGATCGACCTTAACAGTACACTAGAAGAGGAGACTGTTGTATTTTGACACACATACTTGAGACTCGCCATTTTCTGTTTCGAACGAGGTAAATGGTCTTATTCGAAGGTACACCTTCAAATGCTCCTTTACTTCATTTGCGGAGTTCTGCAGGAAAAAAACACAGTAGGGCCCAAATATTTTCGACTGTGACATACGCAAGGATAGGGCATACGTCTCACAGCTGACTTTCAAATGTAAGTTTCCTTACCTCAGACACATCTGAAAATTCAGACAGCAGGTCTTTTTTCAAATCAGCAACATCCTCCGACTCCAACCTCTCCACTTTAGTGTTCATACAAGTATCCATTGTTCTCTAAAAACAAACAAGCACAAAACCACGATGGCCTTAATAGCTATACATACTATCAATTGAAAACTCTAGGCTAACTATCGTAATACCTGAACCGAATCTGGGCAGGTGCATATTTAGCTCTGGAGGGATAACGTTAGCTAGCGAATGAGAACCTGAGAACTGCAACGTTAACGTTATGAGAATGAAACCGAGAGAGCAACAGAAACAACCACAGTAGCTACTGTAAAGGGTAAAGAAAAACAATAAATGAAAATACTCCCCCTAAAAAACGTAAAGAATAAAGTTGGGCTAACGTTGGGCTGTAACGTTACGCTGGCTAGCAGGTGTCTTTGAAAAACAGCTAGCTGCTAGCAGAACGTCTCAACTATCGCTGAATGTTACTCAACCCATTTCTTAAGTAGTCCTATGCGTTGCATTAAAGGTTTGAGATGAAAAATACACAAATGGTAACGTTGAAAGATGGGAACTATTTCAAAAAGTAATGCTTTCTACTTACGCGAAGGGAAATTTATCTTCTCGCCAGAAAAATCCCAAACATTCCGTATTCTGTCATGCAAGTCAAACCAAACCAAACTGCGGTCTTGTTTTTGAATTCCACCAATGGTTGACGGGAGCTGGCCGCAAGGCATCATGGGAGTGTTCAGATAGATATCGAGTGTGTGACGTACAAGAGTACATGTACACAACCCAACAGTATGCGTTGCGGAGATTGTTTTGTTGTGAAGAAGACCAATGGGCATTGGACAAACTTGGGCAAAGAAGTTATTATGATACTGAGATTAAACACGCCAACCCCACAATATCATGGTAGGGTGGAATTAATGTTTACTTTAGATTATAGTTAGTTGATGAATTAAGGTAATGCATCGTAGTCAACTATTTAATTGTAGCCTACACTTTTTCAGTGGGCCTACATTACAATGTGCCGTGGCTGCGATTTTGTGGCCATGCCTACTAGGCTGTAGGTCATCATAGGTCCCATACAGTAAGTTCAATCATACCTTGTCTATTTTGCAACGCTATTTTGCATATACTGTAGGCCAGGCCTATGTGATATTTTGTGAATTTTGTGTTGGAAAAGCATGTATGAAAACCACAAGAAAACAACAGCAAATGTACGAAAACACAAAAGAAAGCTTTATTATAACAATATTTAAATTAGTTGAAAATCTATAAAACATTCATTAACAGAAAAGGGACAAATATACAAGATTCATCTAGAAAAAGTCCTTCATACTCAGCTTTGCATTACATGCACTCACTCTGCACTTTCTGTCTACCTCCATAAACCATTGTTCACATAGCCTAGCCTACATTTCATGTCATCAAGACCAGAACATGTGTTTCATCTGTCATCTGTCCACAGTGTCACACACCTCTACATGCACCTGATAGTTTCCATTCAGACTGCAGAGCTGACAGCTTGTAGGCTACTCTCATTACCAAGCATTAGGCCTACTGTACATCAAAACAACATTTCATTCTGCTTTCAGTTGTCCATCAGAAACAGATCACTTTCAAGAACTGTTATCAACACTGAGCAAATTAGAAATACTAAATGTTCATCCTTAAATTGGCCAGCCAATTCGTTTTGCCTATTCTCTAGCCTACTTGTTGACTTGTAGCGAAGCCCTAGTCCAGTCCAGTATCCATGATTTCTGGGATATATTATCACCAGACGCTTCCCCATGTCCCTTCACTTGGTTATGTTCACATCATCGTCTTTGTAGTTGCATAGGATGGTCTTGGCTCCACTCTGCCATGCTAGAAGACTTTCCATTGGTGACTTTCCATCCTAAGAGAAAGAGACCACATACAATACATCATCACATCAGGATATTACTCATTTCTACTTTGATGTTTGCAAAACTTCATATGCCTGAAACTGACCATGCTCAATTCATTTCTAAATGTCCTGCTGATTTTCATCCTCGAGTTCACCACATTCTTCTTGATAAGAATTCACTGAGAGAAAATTGTCTACTGTGCTGTGTCATTTTTGGACACTAGATGGCAATCTATAAGTATAGAGTGCTGTAACTAAATCTGCTGTATTAGTCAAGTCATGCAGCTTCAAGTAAATGTAGGTTACTTACCATATTCTTGGTTTTAAGACTGGCTCCATACATCAGCAGCAGTTTAATCAGTTTAAATCGGTTTATCCTCACGGCATCATGCATAGGTGTGTCGCCATCCTGTAAAAATGACAAAATACAAAGATACAATATTACAACAAAATAGTTTACAACATCAATCCTTGCTGCTGTATTCTTGAATTTCCCCTTGGGGATCAATAAAGTATCTATCCATCTATCTATCTATCTATCTATCTATCTATCTATCTATTTATCTATCTTTGAATAACATGATGTGCAAATGGTGTGGCCGTGTCTTACCCTGTCTTTAGCGTTGATGTCTGCTCCACAGTGTATGAGGTATTCTGCGCACTCATAATGTCCGGTCCTGACCGCCACGTGGAGGGGCGTACTCCGCAACTGCCCACAGAGAAAGAGAGACAGTAAGGTCACACGTGAGTGGACTGAGGCTACTGTCAGAGCGTTAATAGGGTCAGGCAGGCTCCGCTGTAACAGTAGCCGGCGGCTGAGGATCTACGACGAGTGGGCTCCACTTAATTTGACATCTTTATCTGACTTATCGCTAGAGTCGCTGTGTTTATCCATTAATACCTTATCTCGGGAGTTGAATTTGCCTCCTTCGTTCAGGAGGAGTTCAAGGGCAGGCTGGCTCCCCCCTCGGCAGGCCCAGTGCACAGCTGTGGCGTCCAACTTGAAAAGCAAAAGAAGAAGAATATAATTGAAATCCCTGTAAACATCCTTTTACACATTTTTAAAAGTCAAAGATGTTTGATTCAGGGGTTCTGCTCCTATGTGTATGAAGATTTGTCCACAGGGAGCTTGTTTTGGTGTTCTACCTTGTCTTTCATCTCTATGGATGCCCCAGCTTCCAAGAGCCTCTTCATAACATCAAGATGACCTCGATAGCTGGCCTTGTGTAGTGCAGAGCGTTTGAACTAAAGAAAAGCAAAGACATAGAGTTCAGAGATGTATCAGAAAGTTTGAAAGCAAAGGCATACATGTGTAGAAAATATATTTTTTTTATCAAAGTGAAACAGTCTTTAAAACTCACATGATCGCTGGTATTAGGGTCTCCTCCATCAGCCAGGTACTTGTCAATCACTGGCAGCTTGTTGTCCATAGCAGCTTTCAGGAACATGGCCTCATCCACTATTTCTGGCTACAGCAAGACAACATTGACCATGAAAAATGTATTGTTTCCTGGATTTAAAGCATTTTTTTTAGCTGGTATTGGTAATGTTGGCCTGTACTGGTGTTGAGATTTCTTGGAATAGTCAAAGTGAAATAGACGGTGCGTGCTCATTTATGTCCCTTACCAAGATTTCAGGCTCAGGCTGTTTCTTGTGGACAATTGGTTTCCTCTGCTTCCTTCTCTTTTTCAGCTCAATGATATTGTAGAGGTCATCAACGGTCTCCAGCTTCAGATGTCCTGATATGTCTATCTGCATGACACAAGGAGAGGGTTTATTTCACTTCTTTATTCCAGAAGGAAGTGCTTAGGCGTTTTTTTCCCTGTGTTTATCCAATTGAACACTCGT
>NC_085011.1:5427126-5429626 GCF_963854185.1 Sardina pilchardus | reverse complement strand
CCCCGAGGTCCTTTCCGGATCCCACCCCGACTCTCTCACCCATTCGCTTCCTGTCTCTCTATACTGTCCTGCCAAAATTAAAGGCACAAAAGCCCAAAAAAATATACTTTATAAAAAAGAAATAGGTATATCTTAGTGGCAATATTAGCGGCTCAGTGAAGGCCAGCCATATAGAGGTCACTTACTTGTCACAATGTCCTCTGAAATAGAGTTTAAGACATGAATTTCCCCTTGGGGCTAAAGTATCTATCTATCTATCTATCTATATGCACCACCAGCCCATGATCACATGGTAGGCCTACATCTCGACCCTATGGTGTGGGATGATGTGCAGAGGAATCTTGATTAATGGCATTAACATCACATCATCATAACACACAGATGATGGCTGGCATAAGCATTGCAAAGTTCTAATGGGCATAGATTAATCTGTCTCATGGGCCACTGTTAAAATTAACTGGTTAAAATTAAAATATGATTGACTCTGTTGGTTGTAGCTATTTAGAGTCAAGCTCTTAAAACTCATCAAATATTTTTCAGATTCAGCCCATGCTGATTATGATATCCAACAGGTAGCATAGGCTATCCCATCACCAACCCGTTCAACACACACACACGCACACGCTGTATATGCGCACGCATCTCACACTCATCCCACAGAATCTTCTGATCAAGTCTTAGCCCCGTCATTGACCTGAAATATATGAAGGACTCTAGGTTGTTACCAATAATTTATTGCGTTTCAGTGAAACATAATCAATCCCTACAACCCTATACTTTATTCAAATGTAACTGGTTCTGGCGTCCAATTTTGTCCTATTTGACGCGTAATCATTGCAGGGTAGGGTAGCATATCTGCGGCGGTAGAATGAGTCGCCCTCGTAAACAAGCACCGAAAACTCCCCCGCCCCCTCTCTCCCGTTCTGCGCTCCTTAGTGTAAATGCGTGTGCTAGTTCCGTATTCTCTCAGCTAGTTTACTACATACGCCGTTCACCCTCCCAAAAATTCCCCGTTCGGACGGGAACCGCAATGTGAATCTCTCGTCGCTCTGTATTTCCACAGTCGTCACTCTCTCGTGGTGCCTGACGGTAAGCCTTGTAGTATGTTCAGGATGGTTAATTTACTAGGCGAGAGTGTGTGTGTGTGTGTGTGTGCGTGCGTGCGTGCGTGTGTGTGTGTGTGTCTGCGTGTCTGTGAGTGCGCGCGCGCGTATATGTGTGTGTGAACCTGCGTGTTCCGAACGGGCGCTGAATGTGTGGGTAAAGTTTGGGGAGGGACAGAGACGGTATCATGTCATGTGTTGTAGCTATCAAACAGCATGGCATGTCTCCGTTAGTTAGCGTGTGGGCAAGCTAGCTTAGTTTGCTTAGTGTGGACAACTATTGCGTCGTTACACAAGCCGTCTTTGTATCCAGTATAATCTAGAGCAGAAGCGAATTTATATCTGAAATCCCAGCAAATGTGTCGAAGTTGCCATATGTTACGGAATTTTCTTGCCGTTGTAAGGCAGGTGACGCAAACCCTGACGCGATACGTTCAGTCCTAAGCAATGAGATAACGGTACTGTGCGGTCCATGTGCATGAGAGAGGCGCCAAGATGAAAAATACCTAGCCAACTGCTGTTACGCATTTATAGCAACTGTTTTCTTCTAGCATTTTCAGTATCGTGTGTATGACGTCTTGTCTTTCACATCATGCTGTGTAATACTGCGTGCTCGCCACTAGCGTCTCGTTAAAATGTTACTGTAAGTGAAATCTATGTTTGAGAGCTTATTACATCAAATGCAAACGTGTTAAAACAAACATAATGACATGACATCATATTAGATTTCTTTTGAAGTTTCAGAGCGGTGTAAAGTCTAGGCCTACTGACGGTTATGATAGGATGTGCACCTGCAACATTGTAACAGTATGTGTTACATCAACATCATTAGAGCTATCCCTGAAGTCACATGTTCTGCAGTCACAGACGACAAAGAAGTTTCATTAATAGATGTCGAATTACTGTATTATCATATAATTACTGACAGAAAATCTCTGCTTTTGTGTGTTGCTAACCTGCTACTGAAAAAAACTAATGAGTTAAAATTGATTTCACAAAGTTTCCACATGGTTCTAAAACACAGACAGTGGGTGTCTGAGGTTTACAGTACATCGCTGTAGTTTTGTATGATGCCAACCAAAACCTGTTGAAAGGCACACCCATCTGAATTTTTTGAAATTTGCTTACTGACAGGGATTTCCTCAACAACCTTAACAACCTTTGATTATTCCATTCCAAGTACAGCGAAGATATACTCAGGCTACCGGTAATCTTTTACTATATTGACATTCAAGATCTGGGGGACATCTTATGTCAAGTTTTATCCTTTACAACAGGCGCCTAGTTTGGTGACTGATATTCACAAGCAGTTTTTCTTCTACAAAGGTGGAATCTATTCAGGATGAAGAGCCCGCACAGGCAAGAGTGCAAAAGGATGCTGTGGTTACCATGGCAAT
>NC_085011.1:5417126-5422126 GCF_963854185.1 Sardina pilchardus | reverse complement strand
CTCTCTGCTTCTAGCTACCTTTCTCCAGAGGTGGACAAGTCCAGCTTCAGAAAGTATAAGTCCTACCACACATCTGTGCCAACCACTCACTTAAAACCAGCTGATTCTAATTAACACAACTGTTCAGCCAGGTAGAGCAGCTGATTGATGAGATCACCTGTGTTAAGCGCACAAGGGTAGAACCAATACACGATTGGACTTTTACTCTCTGAAACTGGAGTTTTCTACCTCTGCCTTTGGTTTCTCCAATTCGTACTTTGCACATGATGTCACAGCTACTGGCTGGCAGGCAAGGACACCATTCTACAGCAATGAAACCCAGTAAACTAATCAACATTCTTGCCGGGTTGTCATCAGTTGTACTATACGAAAGCTGGTGTTTTGAGGTGCAATATGCCAGATAGTTGTTGTACGATTTATTTATTTATTTATTTTTTAAACAACTGTGCTTGTCAAGCTGTTACTTTGTGTAAAGCTACTGTACTAACATGCAAATGCAAGCCATTGTTGTCAGTGTTTCTTGCCCGCCAGTAGTCACGTGACTGCAAAGTATGAATAGGCCGTGCTTGTCCACTCAGATTAGTACTGTAATGCTTTCTAATTAAAAAACAAACTAACAACTCTTGATTGATTAATGTTTGGTCTGCCTCTCTGTCTCAACTGTACTCAACAGGCCTATCCCATGGTTTTGGAGTATCGTCCACGAATCGACTTTGGCTAAGAGGACGGTGTCAACAGAACTGATGCTGTAAGGACAAGGACTCAATGGCGGACACAAGACAGTTCACACTGACAAGCTGACTCCATGTCACCCACACCATTCCTGTCTGGGTTTCTTTTTTTCCGAGCTGGTCTGGTAGACGCCCCCACACATGACTCTCTTGAGTAGTAAAACCGTAGGATTGTTTTTACTTACTCGTCTGGTAAAGCTAGAAGCCTGGCTTTACCTACTCAACATGTAGACATAGAGCACTGACAGAGTTGTTTAAAAACTCATGATGGCAACAGCACATCAGCCACCCACGTTGCCATGATAACCCAATGTTTTTTTTAAAGTAAGGACACACAGTGTGTGTGTGTGTGTGTGTGTGTGTGTGTGTGTGTGTGTGTGTGTGTGTGTGTGTGTGTGTGTGTGTGTGTGTGTGTGTTTGTATGAATGGTCATGGTACCCTGCAAAACTCCTGACACATAAAAGAACAGGCGTTTGATGACTGATGACTGAGACCTGAAGCATCACTTGTGCACCCAGGCTGGGGGAGTGCCGGTGGGGACGAGACCCTGCTCTGCTCACCAGAGTCCAGTTCACTCTGCGGTGATTGCACCAGACAAGGAAGATGAGATGAGAGTTCATGCCGCCCGGACCCCTCTCTTCTCACACCTCCGCTCCATCACTTGGTCAAATTAGCCTCCTCAGTCTCCTGCCATTTCTCTGTATAGTTCTGTCGTTTTTTCACTCTTCCCTGCTCTCTCTTTCTCCTTCTCTCTCTCCCTCTCTCTCTATGCCATCCCTCTGTTAGTGTGTTTGTGTGCCTGTTGCATATGTGATGGTGTTTTTGGCAGAGTTGTGTGGTCCTGATGGATCTCTGGCTGACAGCTGAGACGACAGAAACGGATGGTTTCTATTCACTGCTGATGGCACAAGAGGAAGTGAATGTGCCTTTCTCAAAATTGCATCGGATGGCACCTGTGTCGCAAAAGGCTTTTCCCATCAACTACAGAGAACAGTATGTTTTTAGGAGGACATGCGAGGGAAATTTAGAGATCTGATCTACATATTCTATTTAGCCTTTTATGGCATCTAGTTTGTGAATTCCTCTATTCAACTTGTCTTTTGTCACAGTCTGAACAAACATGTCTATTTCTTACTACAGACAATTCACATAACTACTCAATGGTTTCGAATGACTAATCAGACCGATATGGTATTGACAATGTTCCCTATTGTCTGTCTCAGTGTAGATTCAAGAGACATGACATTGACACCATTGCCGAATTTATTTCTTATTGTCTGTGCATTGTTCCTTAGAATATCTCCCATAGGCATTCAGATAGTAAGATTTCATTTTTACATTACAACCTTCATGGTACATTTTAATAATGCATTATACATTATTTGGATTGAATAGGATTTGAATTGCACTGGTACGTTGAACTCACAGTAGACTGTATGAATCTGCAATTGTAGTTTTACAAAGAAATCACAAAACTGAAATTATTTGAAAGGGTTTCACCAGAGATTATAATTATATGGGCTTGGCTTTAATATGCATTAATTACATATGGGACAGAGGTGGCCTAGTGGTCGGGGACTTCCGATGTGCCTGTGACTAGTTGGTTCTGAGTTAACCTGGATAGGAGCGTCAGCTAAATGCCTGAATATTAATTGATAATTAATTGATTGATGCAGACTTGTTCTGTTCTGTCTATAGAATGCTGCAGTGTCCAGATGCCATCAGATGTGCCAAAGCGTTGATGGTCTGATTTTGAGAACTTAAAGAATATGTGGTATGATGACAAATGTATTGATTATGTAATAATACATTTATGTCACATCAACCTCCTGTACTTTCTTCCCAAGCTTTCTGAAAAGCTCAACGTTTGATGTAGTTAAACATTTCCATACAAAGACATACCTTTGGTTGGTACACAGGGTTTTTCTGGAATTGAAAAGGGCTTTTCATGTCTAAAGTCATGATTAATACTGAGAGCTGCTAAAGAGCCTCCTTTAATAACCATGAAACCATTAAAGGTAGAGTCTGTGAATTTTAGCAAAAGGTTGTTGTTGATATTCAAACTCAACAGCCAATCAAAATCACCCCTCCCCTTTTATACTTGTGAAGCAGAGTCTGGATTGGCAGAATTGTAGATGGCTCCATCCAAGCCAATATGTTTCATTCTCACTTACAGAGCTGGGATAGTGCACCACCAACAGAGTTTGTGAACACACTGCGCAAACAGCTTCAGGACCACAAGAAGCATTTAGCTTGGAATTTGACAGAAAGTAAAAGTAATTCGAATTGTGCAGTGCACTTTTCATGTAGAACATATCTGAGGAGAATGTGATAATGAGAGTTAGTGGTTTGGGGTTGAGTTGTTATAAAAAGCCAGGACTTTAAGGCTAGACTTGCACTGTGCCACCCTGCTTAGAGGACTACAATTGTGTTAAACAGAGATAGCATCCATTGGGAGAGTCCCAGCTGTACCCTCAAAACAGTGCTATCCTGTTGGGTTGTCGTCCAGCCGATCACAAGTACACCTGTCATGGTCAATGAAGCATGGACACTTTGCTTAGGAGTGCCGCTAGAAATGTTGCTCCCAATGAAAGAATATAATATCAGACCCCTGCAATGATAATATTTGCATTGGTCACTATATTATACTGTAGGGTCTACTCTCAGTGCAAGGCCATTGGAATCGTCCTAACTTTCCTACACCTTGTAGTGCCCTGGCTGGGTTAGCATGTGAGTGCTTGAGCTTTGAGAGTCAGGTGTGCTCTGCCTGGAATACAAACAGACAGCCATCTGTCGGGCGGCCGTGGTGTGTCGGGCAGCCGTGGTGTACTGGTTAGCGCACCGGGCTTGTAACCGGAGGGTTGCCGGTTCGATCCCCGACCAGTCCACCCTGGCTGAAGTGCCCTTGAGCAAGGCACCTAACCCCTCACTGCTCCCCGAGCGCCGCTGGTTGGGCAGGCAGCTCACTGCTCTGGGTTGTGTGATTCACCTCACTGTGTGTTCACTGTGTGCTGTGTGTTCACTAATTCGGTTAAATTGGGTTAAATGCAGAGAACTGAATTTCCCTCACGGGATCAAAAAAGTATATATTCTATTCTATTCTATTCTAGCCATGCGGCCTCTGTGGATATCGCTGGCACGCTCCGACACTAGACAGCCATGAAAGAGGCAAACTGGCTGAGGGCTTCACTGACTAGTCCCAGCAGGCATAGCAAGACAGGAAGAGGTGAAACTGGTTTTATGTCACATCTCTCTCTCTCTCTCTCTCTCTCTCTCTCTCTCTCTCTCTATCTCTATCTCTCTATCTGTCTCTTGACAGACCTTTCTCTCACTGAAAGTGGCTTTACAATAAGATGGAGGAACAGAGAGATTAATGCAAGGTGTTAAATCAGTCTAGGCTAAGTTTACATCATTATAACCTGATATTCTGTGTTTAATACCCGTGTCACAATTGCAGTACATGCTGTCTGCCTGTTAGATTAGAGTGAGAATCAGTGAAAATACATTTGCTGCAGCTTTGCCAGCCTTTCAGTAGGTCAACAGTTATTCTTCAAAGCTCAGTTCTCTCCAAGGAAAAAACTAGATAGAATAAACTTTTGTCCTCTGCGTGTCGAATCACAAATATGTATTTTTGTATGGTCATCCATGAGAATGTGTGAGCGTGTGTGTATAAAATGCTGCTTAGAATACAGTAATTTATTATTATATTTTTAAATGTACTATACTGTATATGTCCTGGAGATAGAATTTGTGCATTCTGTCTTTAGAAATGTTTGTTTGATATGCTTTCTTTCTGCTAGTGGCCCAGGTTATCACTGTTAAATATCAAAAGGATAAAGGACTTTTTCTCCACACCGATGTTATTTGTTTCATATTCCTTCGTCTGAGATCCTCACTGGACCCTGTCCAGTAGAGAAAGTATGCAATGCTTATTTCTATATACTTTGTAGGAAGGGAATTGTTCTAACTAACGGTACAGACATTGCGAATATTTTAGAAGTTGGAACGGTGAGGGCAATGTTTTTATTCTTCAAATCTAATGTTAGCACTGAAGGATGTTGTGTTTGTGAGCTAAAGTGTGTTGCTTTCTGGGGATACTGGACACCATGTTGGCCACTAACGGCTTAACTTAACAGTTTACTGACAGGCCGTTGAGAGTGGGGTAATTCAATACGCTACAGTGTGGACTTGTGTCTGAATATAGGTGTATTTAAATATAAATCCATAATTGAGTGAAGCTCTTGGCAGCCCACCCCAACACCCAAACTT
>NC_085011.1:5394626-5412126 GCF_963854185.1 Sardina pilchardus | reverse complement strand
TATTGTCAGTTTGTAAAGTTTCCAAAAAGTAAGAGGTAATATTAGTCATGTCAATCCTTGATCAATGTATTTGGTTAGGCTGGACCAGTGATTTCAAAGTTACAGTAATGCAAAATCTATGCCAATTGCCATACTCGTGAGTCCTCTACTGTAACTGACCAGATGGGTTGGGCCCATGAGTCGTGGATCTGTCTGAGGTTTCTTCCTATATGTATCTCCAAATTCTAGGGAGTTTTTCCTTGCCCCTGTTACTCATGGGCTCTCTTTGAGTGTTTAACACTCTGTAAAGCGCCATGAGACATGTGTAATGTTTTGGCGCTCTATAAGTGAAATTAAATTGAAATTGAAATTGTGTCCCTATAGACTATTGTCATGAAATGAATGATTCTGGGTTTAACCAGACTAAGTGGATGAAGCCTGTGAGGCTGTTTTCCACGGATGACCGCTGCATTAAGTCACATTCCTTAGTTTACACACTAATATGTAATACAATCACTTTTGCCTTCTAGACAAAATGTATAGACGTTTTCTAACATATGCTACAACACCCCCCCACATCGCCATCACCCCTCATTCCTGCCTTTTGTATTCAGTGTCTGTGTGTCTCATCAATCCTGTTGTTAATTGTAAAAACTCGTGTTTTATGGGGGACAGGCCTTATGTCTATTGAGTAGCTGTATGCCTTCGTAATCCTGTAACAGTAGAAAGAAACACGCTTTATGGAGAAGAGGCCATGTGTCTTTCGTGCATTTGTGCTGTGCTCTAGAGTAGAGTTATGTTGTCTGGGTGCCTGAAAGAGAAGGTTACGGCATAACAGGACACGTTAACTCTTTCTGCCTCATTGACTCCTGAATCTGGCCAAAAAGGTCACTTCAGAATAAAAGAAGAATATTTCACAGTCACTGTATTGAATAGATTAGGGCAATGGAAAAAATATTCCCATAAAACTGCCTCAGATCAATGATGTCACCAAAGATGGACTTCCCATTGGTAAATGTGTTGTGTTCTCCTTCAGAGAAATTAGGTTATATAGCCTACATAACCATACTGTACGTGTGTCACA
This sequence comes from Sardina pilchardus, assembly GCF_963854185.1. NCBI lineage: Eukaryota > Metazoa > Chordata > Actinopteri > Clupeiformes > Clupeidae > Sardina > Sardina pilchardus. The sequence continues at coordinate 5,411,063 of NC_085011.1, read as the reverse complement.
CTTTTTTTTAACTGCATATATAGACATTTGAGCAAAACCTGGTTCACAGCACATGCTTTCACAGACTCGCTTGTGTTAGCAATTTGGTCTGTTTTGTTTGCTGAAATGTCAGCATGTGTCAAGGACATCACTTAATATGTAACATCATTTAATCCAATCCAATCCACAATTTAAGCAAACACAGGGTTTCCAAAGTGCTGATTTAAGAGAGAGAACACACTGTGTGCACACAGAGAAGAGAGAAATCCTCCCGTTTCAGCATGAAGACTTGTGGAGCTGCACTGATGCTGCTGTTGTGCTGCTGTTTGGCTGAGCCGGAGGAGTCGCAGCTCAACATCGCTGATGAAGGCGGCCATAGTGAAACTGCAGCCTCCACCCAGCAAACCTGCCTGCCTGACATCCACGCTTCACTGAGGGAGATGAGCACTCTGGTGGCGGAGCAGAGAGTGGAGCTCAGACACACCAAGACACAAATGGAGGCCATGGAGACCAGACTGAGAGCCAGTGAGAGTCTGGTGGAACGACTAAAGAGTGAAAATAAAGGTACAGAATGATAAATTCCAAAAATGAGTGATTCATTTTTAAAATGTTTGCTCTGTTCATTCATCTCACTCTCCCTTTTCCTCTCTCTGTGTGGGCGTGGGCGTGTGTGTGTGTGTGTGTGTGTGTGTGTGTGTGTGTGTGTGTGTGTGTGTGTGTGTGTGTTCCCAGCTCAGGCAGTGAATCTGAACCTCACTGTGAGTCAGGTGGAGGAGCTGAGGAGGGAGAGAGAGGAGAGGAGGGTGTCTTTCTCTGCCTCACTGCTGGCATCTGGTCGTGGAAATACAGGACCCTTTTCAGTAGCAACTCCCCTGGTCTACAGACACATCTACACTAATGTTGGCAACGCCTACAACCCAAACACAGGTACTACAGTTATTAGTGTACAGTAATAAGTATCTTTGGTGTTCTTTTGTCTCATTCTGTTGACTAAGTTGGAGGTACACCAAATGTTTGGGTTCCATTTAATTCCATTCTTCCACCATTGTGCCCTTGAGCAAAGACCTTAACCCAGAGTTGTCTGGGGAGAATGGTCCTTGTAATATAATGTATATAAGTCACTTTGGATAAAAGGCTCTGCAAAATGTAAATGCTGGGGGTTACTTCAACTTACTGAAAGGTATGATGGCACTCTGGACCTGCCATAACCAATCGCTAACGTTTGGTCGTCACGTATGTCATGCTCAGACTAGCACACAAACTCAATATCATCGTTCAGGGAAGTAGGAGGGCAGAGCCTGGCTACCCCAGATATGAAACTGACATTCCCAAGTTCAAGTTCAAGTTTATTGTCATGTACTCATAAAAAAGAATTTATGCGTAATGAGATTCATTGTGCTCAAGTGTCCAGAAATGAATTAGAAAGAAAAATATATAATATATACAAAGAGGGGTTGGGGAGCATGTCACAAAAGTATATCTAGGGGATTTGGGATCATCTGGTTGAGAGTGTAATGGAGTGATCATAGAGAATGTTTGCTGTGTAGTGAAAGGGCATGTATGCAAGAGTGAGTGTGTGCAGCATGAATATATGTTGTGAGCATGAGCCTGTGTGCTTGTACATGTCTGGGTTCAGAGAGAGAGAGAGAGGAGGGGCAAGTATATATAGTACCGGTCAAAAGTTTGGGGTCACTTATAAATGTCCACCCCCGACCCCCGTCTTTCAATTGATGTCCCTGCATGCAGAGCATCTTGCTTTGTGACAAAGACATTGTACAAGTATAACTCTCTTCATAGAGTTCAGTGATTCTATGCTTTTGGGAGAAGGCATTTTTTTTTACCATTCATTAAATGAAGTATCTTCTGGGGCTGGGCACACCTTTAAAAATATGATATCTATATAATCATGAATATTTCTAACCCTAATGTAGACCTGAACCAAGCATACTAGTGTGATGGCACAGTTTGAGAGCAAATGTCTCACACAGCCTAATGCCCTAAACTATTAATCATACATTTTATTTCTTTACTTAATGTATCTTACATCATTGCTAGTTACCCTGTCATCTACATGCTGTAATGTAAAGTGTAAACAATCTTTCTCCTCCCTCTCTTTCTCTCTTTTTGTGACATTCTCTGTTACAGGTGTTTTCACAGCTCCAGTCAGAGGAGTCTACAGCTTTGTTTTGTTTGTATTGGGTCAAGGTCATGCTACACGTACAGGAGTGTCCCTTCATAAAAATGGAGAGCATGTTGTCATTGCCTGGAGTAATCAGCCAAGTGGTTATGATAAAACATCTAATGGAGCCTCTCTGCTGCTGGAGGTGGGAGATGTGGTCTATGTGAAGTTGTGGCACAACGGTTGGGTGTATGATGATCAAAACCATCACACCACCTTCTCTGGCCACCTGCTCTTCCCCATGTGAGGAGTCAGTCCAGAGTGGAATCACATCAGGAATGTAGTATTCAAGAATCCCATCACCTGCACTCTGGGCATATATTTAGGATATTTGGACCATTTGAATGTTGTTTTTCAGTTACGACTTTTGAAAGACTTTGTTTTACTCTGACAAGACAGAAGCTGTGTGTGATCATTGTGAGATTTCAATACATTTACTAAGAGAGGGACATGGAATCTAGAATGTACATATAGATGCAGAAATGTTAATAGCAATCAACACAGTTTATTAAGAAAAAGTAGTTTTGTTTGGTTTTTAAGTGCTTTTTATCTGACAAATTAAACTTCCAATGTTTATCATGTTTGATTTGTGAGTCTATGACAGTAGATGGAAGACTGTTCTTGGGCTGAGTTATGGTAAAAGGAGTATCTACAATGAAGTCATATACAGTATGTGGCTAGTCTGTGTGGTCAATCCTAGAGCAATGGTTTCACATTGCTTCACCTCTCCACAACTGGTTGATTCATTATCAGGACATGGCTGGAATTCCTCTGGTGCCTACAGTATGTACAACCTCACCCTCTTTTCACCTCTCCCTATAAGAGAGGGCTCGCACCACTTTGGGACTCAGCTGGGTCATCAACAGGGGACTACCAATGACTGATGTTTCGCCACTTTAACCCGAGGACGTGTCCTGGTGGCACAGCCCCTGTCCTGCCCCCAACTCCTACACTTACTCCTCAGCCACAGCCAGAAGCTGCCCCTCTCTGCCTCTTCCAACAGCCCTGCCCCTGTGATGCCCATGTCCTGGAGTAGCTGGGACATTGAGGAGTTGACAAAGCCCCATTAAAGCCCTGGCATCCCACCTCCACTGGGTAGTGTTTTTACACTAGAGAAGACACCAGCCGTCCGGCCAGCCTCTCTGCACTCAGTGTCCAGGTCCACTTACTTTGCTCTCTACCACTCATGGGCAGTTTCAAGACCTTCCTCCATGGGATGGTGAGCTCCAGTCCCACACACCCCCCTTGGCACCTTGGCACTTCAACTGTGGCACGTTTTGATGCACATGTTTAATAAACAACCCAGTGTCCCATTCCGGAATCAGCAGCCCTTCACAAGACTTTACTACAACAACAAGGAAACATGGACAATATCACTCACAAACACACCTTCGTTTATGAGTATAAGACGGATGCCATTTAATCTTGCTAGCCTTTGATCTTAGTACTGCAGCAGATATGAGCTTTATTGACTTCTTATCTCCTGCCTTTTTTCATAACCCACCAATGACACATGTAAACACAAACAGCACAAGAGGAAACTATGAAACAGAAACGATCCAGAATTATGCTCTACATTATCCATCTTCGTCCATTTACTGACTTTAACAGTAACAAGTTTGACCCTTAAGTGTTCCAAGCCATTCACATGTGTTTCTCACCCTGCCCTCGGCCTGGCCCACTGGTCAGGTCTGGAGCATTACTTCTACGGTAACTGACAAAGCAGCAAGTATGATATGATTGTCATTAATAAACAGATGAATTACTTAAATCAGAGTGGTAAGGACATGACCCATGATTATTTATACCTAAATTACTCAGTAGAATAAAACAAGCACATGCTCTATGTGTCTTCTGGATCTGTAGTCAATCTCATCCACGTGTGGTTTCAAACTTGTGTTTCTCACACAATCCTAACATTTACGTATACACATGGTATGCTGAGAATTGATACTCTGCATTGCACTTCTACTTTGATGAGACGGAAGTCTCAAAACATGCTATTCAGTTCAATTCAGTTTATATTGATATCTCTCAAAAGATCCATGTTAAGGCATCAGGCCTGATCCACTCACAGAGATTCAGATCAGGCAGATCAGGCTTTGATAAATATGTGCACTGTTGCCTGAAATCATGAGTGGGACATTAACCAAAGTAGCGTTGCAATGATTACTAAAGTGCAGATCATCCTCTTCCATAGAGGGTTGAAGACTTATCTGGCAGTAAGGTACGATTTATGGTGACGTTAGCACAACTTTGCCCAATAATACACACCTGAGCTGGTCTCAACAACACAGCACATGGCCCACATCTCACGTGTGCATCATTTACGATTGTGTTTGTTTGATGAATATCTGCATGTCCCAAGGACACCACTTGGTAATATGTAGCCAGGCCAAAGTATATATATCTGAGAGCTACAACAATAAGAATCAGTACACATGAGCAAGACAGAAGAATTGTCCAGTTTCATCATGAAGACTTGTGGAGCTCTACTGGTGCTGCTGTGCTGCTGTTTGGCTGAGGCACAGCTTAGAGGAGACACCATCAGTGACAATGACATCACTCACCAGGGCCACTATGGTGAAGCAGAGACCAGAGAAGATGAGGGAGACAGAACTGAAACTGCAGCCACAGTCTGCAACCAACAGACCTGCCAGCCTGACATCCACACTGTGCTGATAGAGATGAGCGCTCTGGTGGCGGAGCAGAGAGTGGAGCTCAGACACACCCAGACACAAATGGACGCCATTGAGGCCAGACTGAGAGCCAGTGAGAATAAAGCAGAGACTATGGAGAACAGACTGAGAGCCAGTGAGAAGACGGTAGAGGAGCAGAGAGAACAGCTAAAGCAGCTTAAGAGTGACAACGAAGGTGAGATCAATCTGATTCTGCTCATATCACTATTTATTGTGTGCACTTTCAGATATGTTACATAGTACACTTTTGCTCTGGGTATTTAATTTGCTTATTTTTCTCTCTGTATCTCTCTGTATACCTGTGTGTGTTTGTGTGTGTGTGTGTGTGTGTGTGTGTAACCCTCAGATCAGGCAGTGAATCTGAACCTCACAGGGAGTCAGGTAGAGAAGTTGTGGAGAGAGAGAGAGGAGAGGAAGGTGTCTTTCTCTGCCTCAATCCAGTCATCTGGAAGTGGACATAGAGGACCTTTTTCAGCTGAAACTACTGTGATCTTCAGACACGTCTTCACCAACATTGGAAATGGCTACAATCCAAACACAGGTACTAGAGAGGTAGACTCGCTGTTGGCTCCATGTTCACTTGTTTTCCTGTAGAATAATTATAGACATAGTGTTTATTTCATTCGTGTTGTAGTGAAGGGAGAGAACGTCAGCGAATCTTACCTTTAATCTGGGTCTTTTACGCTATTCCAGTAGTGTCTCAGTTAGCTTGCTCCTCAGTATGCGTCCCTACATTTGGACAGCACAAACTAGTTGGCGTCACCTGACTCGGAGAGGGGGTGTGTTACTTGACGTTTTGCATGACCTGTGGAGCTTGACCTGCACTGCGCAATGTATTATGGGATATCTGAGGCCAAAAAAGATGCATCGATGCACGCTTGGAAATCACGCCAAACAAAGTACCCATCTAGTGAGAGCGCTTGACTTTCGGACAGTCTATTCTGACGTAACTTCCGGAAAATGCACGCTGCCCAGCGTGTGTACTTATGATTCAGACACTGCCAGTGTGCCTACCGAAGTTCACAGTATCCACTCAAAGGCAAAACTGTGTAGTATAAAATGTCTGCATTTCCAATTTATTCATCCCCGCGTGAGTACTGTATAACAGGTGCGATCATTGAAAATCCCCATTTATTTTCCCATAGAAAAAATATCAAGATACCGCATATCTCCTTATATGGGCAAAAACATGTTAGCTTTTTTGTTGGTGAACTATTCCACATTCCAGGTGAAAATATTATTATTATTTCTACCTGAGGTGTCAGATAGACAGATACACAGTACATGTTTCAGAAATATGTAGAGAGAACATGAGAAAAAAATCAAATCTAGAGGTCAATCACAACTTTTAGTTGAGCTTACTAATTCTCTCTCTCCTCTTCTTCCCCCTCTCCTCCACTTTGTATCTGTCACACAGGAGTCTTCACAGCTCCAGTCAGAGGGGTCTACCACTTTGTTTTATTTGTACATGGTTATGGTCACCCATCTAGAGCTGTAGCAGTCAGTCTTCGTAAGAATGGAGAGCATGTTGTCAGTCCTTGCAGTGGGCAGTCAGGTGGAGTTGTGACTCCCTCTAATGGAGCTTCTCTGCTACTGGAGGTGGGAGATGTGGTCTATGTGGTCCTATGGGCTAATACATGGTTCTTTGATAATCACAACCATCACACCACCTTCTCTGGCCACCTGCTGTTCCCCATGTGAGGAGTCAGTGCTGAAGTGAATCAGCTCTGTAATACATACAGACAGCATCTCGTCATAATCGTGGTTACCGCCCCCAGTTACCGTGGTTACCATGGCTGAAACACCCCCCGTGGGGGAAAACATTTGTGTTCTGCTAGCAAGTTAGCCCATTGACTTTCATGTGTGATGTTAGCATGTTTTCCCCCAGAGGGGGCGGCAACCTTCTAACCGTCTGTATCTATATTCCATTATGGTCCACCCAATAGCCTTGGAAGCACAAACCACCTACACAGAGACATCTGCTAGTTGGTGTCTTTGCCTTTCTTAACGTCCGATCACTTTTATGTCTGAACACTAAGATACTTTGATTATGATTTGAGATGATGATTTCAAAGGGCTTGTTTATTTTGAAATATTTTACTTAATGATAATAACAATAAAAACAATAATAAAATGTTTCTCATGTTTATTGTCTGCGTCTTTGAGTTGGAGTGCATTAAGAGTCGTTCTTTGTGTGAGTAATGTCACCAGGAGCAACCACAGTGACACTGATTACAAACATTAGCCTAATTACAGTACATGTACAAACACTGAGGGTTATGATTTGTGTTGTTTTTGCATTATTTATATACTTATTATTATGTCCATAATACTTCCTGTAAGAGTTAATGTGAACACTTTTCCAAATGCCTTCTTTCTGTAATCCCCAAAGGCAAAATATTTATCAACAACTCGTTGCTGAAAATCAACAGGATGTGTGGCAATCCCTCTACAGTGTAGTGATCAAGATTAAGAAGAGATGAGTGACTCATTTTGGAGCCACACAGGCACTATAGGGGTCTAAAGGGGTCTCTCTCTTTTTCACATCACACACACATACTTACCACCACGGTCAATTCAGATATCTATTATAGGGCCCCCCATCTCTGAATCAGAACCACTTCACTGAACAATAAGGAAACATACAATAGTTTGACAGTTTGAAATACAGGTTGGTGTTCAACCTGACAGCCCTTTCAGCGTGTTTTCAATGTTCTGCCCCTGTGATGTCCATGTCCTGGAGTAGCTGGGACATTGAGCAGCAGACAAAGCCCCATTAAAGCCCTGGCATCCCACCTCCACTGGGTAGAGTAGTGTTACACTAGAGAAGACACCAGCCGTCCGGCCAGCCTCCCTGCACTCAGTGTCCAGGTCCACTTACTTCGCTCTCTACCGCTCATGGGCAGTTTCAAGACCTTCCTCCCATGGTCAGTGTTGCCAGATTGGGCGGGTGCCCGCCAAATATCGTTCGGCGGGGGAAAATAAGCTGTAGGCGGGTAAATAACATTTTGAGTTCAATGGTTCTCTATGAGAAAAACATCATCGGGCGTTTTTTTGCTGAAGATGGCGGGGCGATTGGGCGGAAATCAGTCAACCCAATCTGGCTACACTGCCCATGGTGAGGTGAGCTCCAGTCCCACACACCCCCTTGGCACGTTTTGATGCACGTGTTTAACAAACAACCCATGTCCCATTCCAGAATCAGCATCCCTTTACAACCTGGAAACATGGGCATATCACTCACATACACATTTATGAGTGTAAGACTGATGGTATTTCTTAGCCTTTGATCTTAGTAAAGCAGCAGATATGAGCTTTGACTCCTTATCTCCTGCCTTTTTCATTACCAATCAATGACACATGTAAACTCAAACAGCACAATTAACTATAACAGAAATGATCCAGCCATGCTCACAACTTTAGACTTTGCTGGGCTACACAGTATACTGTGTTGTTATTGATTGCATTTATGCTCTTCATATCCATCTTCGTCCATTTACTGACTTTAACAGTAACAAGTTTGACACTTACAGTCAATGTTCCAAGCCATTGTGTTTCTCACCCTGCCCTTGGCCTGCCTTACTGGTCTGGAGAGGACCATTACCTCTAAGTAAACTGACAAACTAGCATTTTTGATATGATTGTCATTAATAAACAGATTAATTAGTTAACTAAGAGTGATAAGAACATGTCCCATGATTATTCATACCTAAATGTATCAATAGAAAAAAACAAGCACATGCTCTATGTGTCTGGATCTGTAGTCAATCTCATCCACGTGTGGTTTCAAACTTGTGTTTCTCACACAATCCTTAGATTTACGTATACACATGGTGCTGAGCATTGATACTCTGCACTGCACTTCTACTTTGATGAGACTGAGTCTCTAAACATGCTCTTCAGTTCAATTCAGTTGATATTTATATCTCTCAAGAAGATCCATGTTAAAGGAACACTTCACCGTTTTTTCATATTAAACTATGTTATTGGCTTAATTAAGACGAGTTGATACATACCTCTCATGTTTCAATGCGTGCACTCACTGGCTCTGGCACACGGCACAACTTTGATAGCACTTAGCTAGCCCAAAGCATTCATTAGGATCCAAACAGAGATGAAGTTAGAAGTGACCAAACACCTCAATGTTTTCCCTATTAAAATACAGTTACACAAGTATAGCTACACGACCAAGTATGGTGAGAAAAAATAAAACGTGGTGCATTTCTAATCAGGTAAAAGGGATATTGTGTGGCGGAATAATATTGGGAGCACTAAAGGCCCGAGTATGGTCGCGCGTCTGCGTCACGCGCACGCGACACTGGTGAGCGCGTGACGAGAATTGCGTCTTTTTTACGGCATGCGTCGCGTCTTTGAGTCGACCAAAATTTAAGACCGCGCGTCTCTTTCACGCGTAGACTGCGCATGTGTGAAACGGAACTGCTGTAAAGACGCCGCTCCAGTAGGTGGAGCACGTACAGAAATAATGCTTAAAACGCAGCAAACAGAGACAGAAGAACACTTAAACTGGCGTTTCCTACACGCTAACGTTGTTATATGATGACAAAACATTAGTCTTTGAGTATTTTAATAGTCAGTTGTAAACAAAGACCTCCTATGTAATCCAAGTTGTGTAAATGGACTGAAGTTCGCTCTCAATATATACTTTTATCGATTATGCTAACCGTTAGCATCTCTATGGGATTTCTCATACACATTAGCCATAAGCTAACCCATTAGTTTAGCTGTAACTTGGAATGCTAGCCAACGCGTGGTGTGCTGTGCCTGTTCTGGTGGATGATAAATGGAGAGATGTGAAGAACCAACTCATCAAACTTTTCAGCAAACATGAGAAAGTACTAGTGGTGCTTCTCCTCATCTAACAGCTGCATCTTTTGTGTATTTAAGTGTGGAACACTCCTTCCCTGGCTCTTCCTTAGTTCAGTGGTCGCACATCCTAGAGTATCACAGTTAATTCGTAGTGCGCCGGCGCTAATCTTGATCGGCTGGCGCGCATTCAGGACACAGACATTGGAGTATGCCTCTTATATGCGTCTAAAATGACGCACGTCAAATGTCCAGTGCCGCGTGCGCGTGACGCAGACGGAGGAGTGTGCTAGAGCCTTTAGACTGCACAGTAATATCCTCACTTTAAAGTGAAACTGAAAGTGCTAGAGTGAAGATATTACTGCGCCACACAATATAGTTATCCCTCTTACCTGTGAGCAGTGACGTGCGGTCAGGGTAGGCAGGGTAGGCAGTGCCTACCCTGAGTAAATTTCATTTTAAAAAGAAGGACGACACGTATTTTTAAAAAATATTATTAAAAGCTCACACTGAAGTCACAAACAATACAATTAGAATGCAATTTCAATTCTAAAAAGTAAATTTACGTCTTATTTAAGGTCAAAAACTCAAACGTGAAGGCTTACGCAAACAGCGATTCACAACACTGAACTACGCAGCAAAGCAAACATGCCTGGTTACCGTGGGAACGCCCAAGCAAGCAGTCCCAAAGCTTGCTTTGATTCCAAAGGCCAGGGTAGGCTTGTAAGGTCTCTGCCTATCCTCACCATTCATTTCAATGCTGCGAATTTCGGATGTTGCGCATGCGTATTACATGATTCATGCGAAAGTTTATGGGGAGAATAAGCATGCTTATTCCCGCCAAGCGCTGCCTTTAGAACGCAGATAAGCCAATGGCAGTCCGGCCTCAACGGGACTCGGGACATCAGCAGCTCGAACAACTCCAGATAGGAAACAGCAGGGAGGAGGCATACAATTACAAATGAATGGTGGATTTATGTAGTTTAGCTAATTAAAAACCCAGACGGATAACCATGGTCAACCAAGTACACCGAGAGGCTAGAAAACGAGGTTATATTTCATCAACAGTAGCCTACAAGATGTCTCACGTTTGCAGCAGGTCTAGGCCTACTAAAGAAGCCAACAACGCACCAGGTATTCACTAGCCTATCCAGCATGTCACGGGCAGAAAAAAAAGTTTGGGTCTCAGTTAAAACGATTTCCCCCCTCTTAATCCCCCATAAATACCAGTAGGTCTAGTGAGGGAAATTAGCTTAGGCTATTTGTTATTAAAAATATGATGAGGAGGACCCCAACGAATTTTCTTCCTTATTTCCTTCTCAAACTACGTTGAAACTGCATCTTTAACAGCCCAATTTTCAAAATTTCCCCCAGACCCCCGTAGGGTAAAAAAAAAAAAAAAAAAATGTTTTTTAAAAATGCACACCTAGTGACGCCTCTGAATCTGTAAAATGACTAAGTAGGAGGAGTATTACCATGAAAATATAGTAATATTTGCGAGTGTATGGATGGAATTTACACATGTGAATGGCCACTGCCTACCCTGCCACAGACCTCACCGCACGCCACTGCCTGTGAGTATCCCATAGGTATGTATCAACTCGTCTTAATTAGGGGAATAACGTAGTTTAATATGAAAAAACGGTGAAGTGTTCCTTTAAGGCATCAGGCCTGATCCATTCACAGAGATTCAGGCAGATCAGGCTTTCATAAGTTTCCTGAAATCATCAATGGGACATTAACCAAAGTAGCATTGCAATGATAACTAAAGTGCAGATCATCGTCGTCCATTAGACTAGGGATGAAGATACTTATCTGGCAGTAAAGTACGATGTATGGTGACATTAGCACAACTTTGACCAATAACACACACCTGAGCTGCTTTCAACAACACGACACATGGCCTACATCTCACGTGTGCATCCTTTACGACTGTGTTTGTTTGATGAATATCTGCATGTCCCAAGGACACCACTTGGTAATATGTAGCCAGGTCACAGTATATATGTCTGGGAGCTACAGCAATCAGAATCAGTACGCCAGAAGAAGACAGAAGAATTGTCCAGTTTCATCATGAAGACTTGTGGAGCTCTACTGGTGCTGCTGTGCTGCTGTTTGGCTGAGACACAGCTTAAAGGAGACACCATCAGTGACAATGACATCACTCACCAGAGCTATGACGGTAAAGCAGAGACCAGAGAAAATGATATTACGGGTGCAGCACAGAGGACTGAAGATGCAGCCACAGCCTCCACCCAGCAAACCTGCCAGCCTGACGTCCACACTGTGCTGAGAGAGATGAGCGCTCTGGTGGTGGAGCAGAGAGTGGAGCTCAGACACACCAAGACACATGTTGAGGCTTTGGAGAAGAAAGCAGAGACCATGGAGACCAGACTGAGGGCCAGTGAGAAGACAGCTGAGGAGCAGAGAGTGGAGCTCAGATACACTAAGACACAAATGGAGGCCAGATTGACTGCTAGTGAAAGTAAAGCAGAGATCATGGAGACCAGACTGAGAGCCAGTGAGAAGACAGTCGAGGAGCAGAGAGCTGTTATTCAGGAGCTGAAGGAGAAACAGGAGGAGCAGGCAGCAGCTGTGAGAGCTGTAGGAGGCAGTGTGAACATCACGGGGAGTCAGGTGGAGGAGCTGAGGAGGGAGAGAGAGGAGAGGAGGGTGTCTTTCTCTGCCTCACTGCTGGCATCTGGTGGTGGAAATACAGGACCCTTTTCAGTTGCAACTCCCCTGGTCTACAGACACATCTTCACTAACGTTGGCAACGCCTATAACCCAAACACAGGTACTACAATGAGCCATTCTCAAGGTATAATGTGTGTAATACTAAATCAGGATATTATATAATTTAATGGTCTAGTGTAGCACTTCTACTGTGGGTTGTTGCATGAATTGCTATGCTGTTTCTCATAGTGATTGAAAGTTGGTGTTTTGAGGTGAAAATGACATGCCAGACAAACATGCAAACGTTAGCCATTTTTGTCAGTGTTTCTTGTCCGCCAGGTATCAATGGTAGTCATATAACGGCAAAGTATGAATTGTGATGCAATGTTTAAAATGCTGATTATTTTTTTGCCCGTATCACACTTATTATATTAATTTGCCAAACTCATAGTTTAAATGATCTCTCACATTGCATTAGAGCTAGCCTAAAAGGGTCACTGCACCCTAAAATAGGTTTTTTGAGCTGTTGATTGATTGAAAATACTCATAAGTGGTGAACTGTAGGCCTACTATTACCAGGGTTAATATTGACAAAAATCGTGTTTCTCGACAAAAGTAACATTTCGTCTGATTTTGTATTGGAAATATTGCTCTCTCGCGCATACTACCGTTTGAAAACATGCCATGGCATGTTGGTCCAAAATACTATTGGAATGCTGACGTTGTCCTGCACTTCTAGTCCGACACTACGTCACCGGGTCGTTACAAATTTGGACTGAAACGCCCCAACACCTGCTGCCCTGATTAGCCTACCTGTGATAAGCCATGTCTGCAGCACTCATTCCCAGATTGACACGAAATCACCATGGTTGATTGGTTGCAGCAGTGCCACTCTCTCTCCAAATTTCAGAACGTCTCGCCCACTTTGAAAGACGTTTTCAGAAATGTGAAGTGGGTGGAGTTATGGGGTGAAGTGACTCTAATATTTGACATGTTCAAAACATAGTAACTTTGTAGCTAATGACTGAGGTGGTTTTAAGCTCAGTTACCTGGCAGTAGGCTAAGTATTTTCTTTTAGATATCAAGTTAATTAATTTGCCAAACTCATAGTTTAAATGATCTCTCACATTGCATTAGAGCTAGCCTAAAAGGGTCACTGCACCCTAAAATAGGTTTTTTGAGCTGTTGATTGATTGAAAATACTCATAAGTGGTGAACTGTAGGCCTACTATTACCAGGGTTAATATTGACAAAAATCGTGTTTCTCGACAAAAGTAACATTTCGTCTGATTTTGTATTGGAAATATTGCTCTCTCGCGCATACTACCGTTTGAAAACATGCCATGGCATGTTGGTCCAAAATACTATTGGAATGCTGACGTTGTCCTGCACTTCTAGTCCGACACTACGTCACCGGGTCGTTACAAATTTGGACTGAAACGCCCCAACACCTGCTGCCCTGATTAGCCTACCTGTGATAAGCCATGTCTGCAGCACTCATTCCCAGATTGACACGAAATCACCATGGTTGATTGGTTGCAGCAGTGCCACTCTCTCTCCAAATTTCAGAACGTCTCGCCCACTTTGAAAGACGTTTTCAGAAATGTGAAGTGGGTGGAGTTATGGGGTGAAGTGACTCTAATATTTGACATGTTCAAAACATAGTAACTTTGTAGCTAATGACTGAGGTGGTTTTAAGCTCAGTTACCTGGCAGTAGGCTAAGTATTTTCTTTTAGATATCAAGTTTATGGTAATCAGAATCCTACGATATGGCCATTTTACAACGATTGGCCTTTGGCCTTAACAACCATCCATTCAGAACTAGCATGCAGTTTGCCATGCAAGTTCAGAAATTAGTTGACGGAAGTGGCGGAAAGAAGTGGTTCTACAAACAAGACAGTTTTAGTGATTACTAAGTTCAAATGATAACAGCAATTGAACACAATACAAGTGGCAGCAGAAATCTAACAAAAACAGGGATGCAAACGGCGCGCCTTTTGGCGGATGCCGCCTTTTTCACGGCTGTCTGGGGGACTTGGCTGAATCGTGTAGATCCGATGAGTTTTTTTAAGGGGGGGGGGGGGGGGGGGGCTCCGTTGGACGGTCTGATTATAATTTCATCAAAGATAATTCTGTATAGAAATGACCGAATACGTAAATGTACGGTCTATGAGACAGTAGCCTGTAGTGTAGACATTATGAGAAAGCTGCGCACGCAAAGCCAATGGAGCAGCGCGCGCGCACCATAGCCTACTGCTTACTGTAATGCATTCGCACTGAAAGGGATATTTTACTCACGCCTTACGCATGTCCACCGCTTGGCATATGGATAAGGAATTCGTTCATCATGCACACCACTCGATGGCTTATTGAAGCTGGCTCTGACATCATTAAAATCAAGATTATAGTCAGATCAATCGGCTCGTTATGTTTCCCGCAACATGTCCAAAAATAGCCTTGTCTTTAAAAGGTCGGAAAGAGTAGGCTACACATCGGTCTGCTGTGTGGAGCATAACAGAAGTTTCAATGACTAGCCTACTTTGCCCATTATGGCAAGACAATTACGTGAGTAAAGTTAATTTCAAGTAATGTTCTGTTGTTTATGTAGGCTAGTTGCATAGGAAATTATGGCCTTATTGCAGAAGCTGTCAGCACCGTTTTCATTGTAGTTATTAGCAACGTGGCTAATCGCAAAGAATTAGCATAATTTTGGTTTAGCCTTTATACTTTTTTTGCATTTGGATTACCAACCAACTAGAATAGATCCTATTATTATTGGCCTTCTATGTTTGGATTAGATGTAGCTGGCAGTGCAGCAACTTGCCTTGACAAAAAACGTGTAGGAATCTATTAGGCAATAGTACTTGCCAGAAGTGCTACAGTAGGCATGTAAATTAATTGAACCAATATATTAATAGTAATAATGATAGAAAAAAAAACCCACACATCATACCACCATAGGCCTAAATGTAGCCTAGTACAGTGTTTTTCAACCTTTTTTGATCCAAGGCACACTTTTTTCATTGAAAAAATCCTGAGGCACACCACCAGCCGAAAATTTTAAATAAAATGAAATTAAATCAAACTCTGTATAGCTCGCATTAACGATATCAAGTCATTCTTGTCCAAATGTCTTGAATAGGAATCAAATGAGCACAAAGACAATTATTTCTATTCACTCTTTTTTAGACCAATTAGGTGAAATTGGATAATTTCCCACGGCACACCTAACAATGTGTCACGGCACACTAGTGTGCCACGGCACAGTGGTTGAAAAACACTGGCCTAGTAGCTTAAAATAGGCCTACACAAATAATGTGTTGACATGAGCTGTCGTCTTATATAAGAGCTAGTTGGACATAATAAATTGCCTATATTTAAAAATGGTATTCCCATGCAGCATTTGTTTGTACTTGGCAGCAGTCATTGTTTTGTCTACATTATTATTGGTGTGCCAATAATTCACCAAAACTTTAAAAGGCATATAGGCTACTGAGTATCTAAACAGCTGGTTTAGAGAGATTTTGCAATTTATTTTGGACAAAAAGAGGGTTACTGTGTGTACTTTCAAGACATTTCAAGATGCAGTAAGAACAGCAACACAGTGGCTATGGCATACAGTGTATGCTCAAGGTAGGATAGTTTACCAAGATGATGGTTGTGCAGCAACTTTGAAACAGGATAAAGGTAGGCTACTGTATATCATGACCCCCTACATTGACCGTAGTGACCATATTAGGCCTATTCCTCCAAAAGAGGTTAGACACCGATAAGCCCATAATACGCCCCCCCCCCCCCCCCCCCCCCCGTTCTGAGGCTCACTCCTTTTTGACCACATGTCTGTTTGCATCCCTGCAAAAATGCATGCTTTTGTGTAGGGGCCGCATGACCAGGTGGACAGTGAAGTGCTGTGGCATAGTACAAGTGGGAGGGAGTTCCAGAGTTTGGCATGGTGTTTTTTTGTTTTCAGTTAGCCTATTAGCAGGTTTTATTTGCATTGAGCTCAATGAGCATCAAACAGGCTATAGGCTATCTGAAAAAAACACCATGCCAATCTCTAGGTATGGTGAAGGGTATGT